>NW_019154092.1:16125094-16152363 GCF_002288905.1 Enhydra lutris kenyoni
ATTTTATTCACTTATTTGACAGAGAGAGATCACAAGTAGGCAGAGAGACAGGCAGAGAGAGAGGGGGAAGCAGGCTCCCCGCCGAGCAGAGAGCCCGATGTGGGGCTCGATCCCAGGACACCGGGATCATAACCTGAGCCGAAGGCAGAGCCTTAACCCACTGAGCCACCCAGGCGCCCCAGCAGTGGGTGTTAGATGCAAGTGATGAATCATTAAATTCTACTCCTGAAACAAACAAACAAAAAAAAACAAAAAAAGGAAAAAAAAGTTTGGACATAAAGTTTTCATGTTGCCCAGCAGTTCCACTCTTAGATATTAAAACATGTCCACATAAAACTTGCACACAAATGTATATAGTAGCATTATTCACAGTAGCCAAAAAGTAGAAACAACTCAAATGTTGTCAACTGATAAATGGATAAATAAAATGTAGTATAATCCATAAAATGGAATATCATTCCATTATTAAAAGGAAATAGTGGTGCGTGCTTCACCATAGATGAACCTTGAATATATTATGCTCAACAAAAGAAATCCTACACAAAACTATCCTATTCGTATGAAATGTAAGAACTGGCAAATCTATAATAACAAAGTAGAGTGGTTGTTAAGAGCAGGGTGGGCACAGGAGCTGGAGGACAGCTGGGGGTATTTGGTTTCTTTCTGAGGTGATGAAAATGTCCTCAAGTTGCTTTTACAATGACAGTTGCACAACTTTGAAATATACTAAAACCCCGTGAACTCTTGAAATGAGTGAATTATATGGTATGTGATTGTATCTCAACCAAACTATTCTGTTAAAAAAAAAAAGTTAAACGTCAGTCCATCCCTATCAGAACGTTCACAACGGTGAGTGATTGGCATTCAGATGAACAAGAGCTTACATTACAATATAGACAACATCAGCAAGCTAAAAGGAGCAAGGCTGAGAAAAGGTAGCTTTAGCCTAGGAGAAGCTGGTAGTGTTTATTCCAGGGTGCTCTGAATCCCGCACTGGCTGGGATCTGCTCAGGCAGCTTTGGTGCCATTTGGAAGAACAAGTGTGTGTTCGTGCACTCTCTGGCACGCATTCCCAGGTGTTCTGTTCTCCATGTGAAAATTGTTGGCTCGGTCAGGTTTGATGACTTTATTATATATTCCCCTCTGAAGGCAAACACCATGTGGGAAAAACATTTTCAACTGGAAGAAACAAACCATGACTGTCATAAGGAGAGGGCAGCGAGTCATATTTGACCTCTGTTTTAAAGTAATATGCAGAAAAAGTATCTTAATGGGTAAAAATAGCTTAAATGGACAAAGTAAAACATAAGAGATCAAAGAGAAAGTATTTTCCAAGACAGAGAAAAACACTGTGTGTGTGTTCTCTGCTGTCAGATCTGGTGTACAACTTAGAGAACTGCAGTTGCCATGGGTATGAGACCCAGTGAGATGATTTCAGGATATTGTTTATGACAACTCAAAATTTCTTGCTTTAAGGTAATGTGGAAATAGCATACATCTATCTCATTTACATAGAGAAACGTAATTTTTTAAATAAAAGTTGTTTTTACATTGGAGGTTAATTTTCTTGTTTTTCATACCTATATTCTATTTTAGCCTTTTCTTTCTCTGCTCTATCCCATCTCTTGCTTCCCCCAACCAAACCAAACCAAACAGGGCAAAGAAACAAACAAAAAAATGTTACTCTAGAAAAAGTTGAGAGTGTCAGAACTGCAAACCACTTCTGGGAATATCATGCCTCAAAAAGAAATTAATTTTATATCAAGACTACTACTGATGTTTTATGTTTAACTGCAGTGTAAATATGGGCTCATGTCTTCTATCTGGGTGGCTTTGTTATTATTTTTTAAGTATTTTCCGTTTGTTGAAGTTCTCACTAAGTTCTTCTACTCTTCTCTCCAGCCTGGTGAGTATCTTTATGATCATAACTTCAAAGTCTTTATCAGGCATATTGCTTATCTCTATTTCATTTAGTTCTTTTTCTCAGGTTTTTGTCTTATTCTTTCTTTTGGAGCATATTCCTCTGTTTCCCCATTTTGCCTGACTTTCTATGGCTACTTAGACAGGATGGCTACTTCTAAACTTGAAGGGATGGTCTTGTGTATGGTTAGCCCTTATGTAGACATTGTGTACTTGGTGAATTTGGCTGGCAGGCTGGAACTATGGCTGGTGTGGGCTGGGGTTGGTGGTGCACACCATGTTGAGGCTGCCATGGTGGGATGGCTGGAGCTGAAGTGGATGTGGGCCAGAGAAGTCCTGAGGCTCTTTGCACAGAGAGTGCTCTAGAAGGACAGCTGAAGCTGAAGTGAGAACATGGCTTTATTAGCTGTGCACATGGCATATCGTTTCAATTATGTCAGCATTTTCACCCACCACAGCCTTTGCACTGGACCAGCTCTTAGCTAAGGAGTCTAAACTTTACCCCATTGGTCTCCAAAGTGTAGTGTAAACATGTTTGCTTGATTTTTATCTGAAAAAAGAAAGACATTTAAGCTGTAATACTATTTGATATGGACATAGTGGGTATATATAATTTATAAGTAAAATACATATACTGAAGGACACTTTCTTATTACTTTGTTTCTGATAAGGATGTTTGAGCACAAAGTTTGGTGAGCACTATCCTTTCTTCTTCGCCTTCTCTAATCCTATTCTTACGCTCCAGCCTCATGCTTCATTTCCATTGGTTCCTTGTCTCACCCTGCACCATTAGCATAAGGGAACACAAGCACATATTTGGAGCCAAAAATACCCCAGGTTTCACGAACAGACACACATTCTCATGAAAACCTGAGGAGAGCCACACTTCCAAAGCCAACTATTCTTAACCACCATTTCAATAGAAGGCCTGAGAGGATACTTAAATAAAAGGAGTGGTTTTATTTTACTAACCAAAAGACTTGAAAGTGGGATACAAGCTAATTGAGTTTCTTCCAGATTTGACCTATTGTTTCTTTCAGTCATGAAAAATTGATGCAGCCTCCATTTTTCCAGATTTGGAGATTTCGATCAATAATTTAACTCTAATCTGAAGATACTTATAGTCAGTTAAATACTCATCAAGTACATATTTTATTTAGATACTATAGGAAAAATTAGAGAAATATTTGTTCTTGAAGAGTTTATGCAGTAGTTGGAAAGAGACTATGCACATAGAGAGTATTTTTCATTTACTGTATATATATTCCACATTAACACACATACAGAACATTAGCAAATACTCAAGATTATATATGAAACAGCCTTGGTTCATCAGTAAAAAGAGATGACTCTCCTCCTAGCAGGTGACTGGACCAAATGAACTCTTGCAGTCACTTCTAGCTTTCCAAGAGATGGCCTAGGATTTTATGGAGGAGCTAGCAGGAAAATCCCGAGAGTTTGGGAAAAAACAGAAGTCACTTTGGGCCAGAGTACTTGGAGAAATTTTCACAAGCAAGATGAGACTTGAACTCACATTGGAGAAGCAGGATATGCAAAGAACAAAGAGTAGGAACACACAAAACTTAGTAAGTAAGCCTTCTTTGCTCAGGGGAACTATGTGCTGGAGCCATACATTGGCATGGGTTTTTCACTCAGTCCTGCCAGGCTGTTATTTGCCCAAGGTCATGGCAGTCAAGTGCCAGAGGCAAGCTTCCTGCCTCTGCTCCTATCCAGTATACCAGTGACCTGTCCTGAGTGGGACAGGAAGGTTGTTTTAGGTCAGCTTAGAAAGTCTGGATGCTATCACATATTGAAAGGCGTACTGCACTCTCTGTTTTAAGAGCATTAGCCTAGTTGCAGTGTATAAATGGACTAAAAGAAAGGAAAGATTGGAATCAGAAACATTTGTGAGGAAATCTGTTGCTGTTACCTAGTTTGAGGTCAATAGGGTGAGGTGTGATGGTAAGGTCTCCAAGTAGAAATAAGCACAAAGAATTGAATCCATCCTGAGCTCAGGAGAGAAGTCAAGGATGCAGATGTGCTCTGTGTAGACGTCATAATTGAAGACTTGAATGTATAATCCATCTCTGTAGGAAATATTGTGGTGATGGAAAATCATTGAGCCAGTATGAATATGGAGGAGAGGAAATGCCGGCCTACATTTCACATTTGGTAACCTCTTTCTCCCTCCTTGTATCATTCTCTGACTGACTCCTTAGACATTCCCAGCACTGAGGAGTACAATACCAGCACACAGGCTCAGAATCCCTGTGTGTAACACTTCCATTTCCTAATGATGGTCATCAGAGGCAATATTTTTTATTAGATTCAAGACCTTCATTTAAGAGAAGGAAGTGGTAACAGAAATCAGGATGATAATGTTGGAAGAGATGCTAGACATTTAACCACTAGTAGTTCAAGACTCAATTTAAGCATTACATTTCTCTGTCCCTTTGCTGCCTCTTCCCCACCTCCCACAGATTTGGGGGTCCCCTCTTTGGTGCTCCAGTGCCACTCATTCCATTCTTTTATTATGGCATTCCTTGTGTCGAGTAATAATGTTTGTTACACTTGTCTGTTCTATAGACTCTCTACAACTTGAGGGGAGAGATTTTTGTCTTGTTCATCTTTATCTCCAGTACCTGATACAAAGTAGGTGTTCAATAAGTGTTTGTGAATTAACTGTCCTTCCGACCCCCTAATGTATTTTCTTCTTACAAATCTGGATAAGGAGCATCCCTGGTTTTCAAATGTATTGACTGAAAGAAATTCCTCTTCTTAATCTGATGAGATATTTAAACATTTGTCCAGTTATGTAGATCAAAAGACATTATTTGTTTCCCGAAAAGTTGGGTTTAGCTACAACTACATAAATAAAAATATTCTTATTTGTCCCAAAGTGAGTTTTTATTGGTACACATTTACTGGCAAAAGGAAAATATGAACTTGAAGTAGTCTAGACACCCCTTTGGTTAGTGTAGGCTTGTGGACAGTGTCTTCTATGTTCATTCTCATGATGCCTTAAGCTATAGCCTATTCACTGTAGAGAACAAGGACTGTGTCTGCTTTTTGTTCACCATTATATACCCAGTGTTATCTACTGTGATGAATTCTTCCATGTGAGCACTAAATGATTAAGTCCATTGTTTCCTGAAGTCTGGTCCTTCACTCTTCAAAGGTGGTCTTTGAAAAAATGCCCTTAGTGTAGGAAAAGTTGCATAGCTTGGCCTTCTGCAGAGATGTGCAATGTGCATAACCCTGTTAAAGTATGCATAGCACTTTGATGTGTGGCACTCTACAGCCCCACTGTAGAGCCTGTTTGACTTGATCTAACCCACTATTTCCCAGAATTTTCTGTAATTGTGAGTAGTTTAACCTTTCTAAGATTCAGGTATCTGATATGTACGAAGGAGATGATAAAATTTTATGGTATGTAACTCACAGAAACGTTGGGGGGCGCATGGGTGGCTCAGTGGGTTAAAGCCTCTGCCTTCAGCTCAGGTCATGATCCCAGGGTCGTGGGATCAAGCCCTGCATCAGACTCTCTGCTCAGCAGGGAGCCTGCTTCCCTTCCTCTCTCTGCCTGCCTCTCTGCCTACTTGTGATCTCTGTCAAAAAAAAAAAAAATTGGAAGAATCCAATGTGTGAACATATTGAAAATGCTTTTACGTAAAATTCTATTTAAATGTAATTTAGATGTCTATTAAAATGTATCATTTTCTAATTATTACTGCATGTGCTATTCTCCAAATAGATGGTATGTGATTATATCTCTATAAACATTGTTAGGTAGGTAGGTAGAGAGAGGTAGAGCGATAAAATTGGAAAAATGAAAAATATTCATACTCTGGAGACTGTGAGGCTTAGAAAATTTGAGTTGTTGTGACTACTAGGGCCTGATTCTTCTCTGTGCTCTGGGTTTTCTCTCCCTTGCTGGCCTAATTACCAGGAAATTACTTAATTTCCATTCATTTGCTTATTCATTCATTCATTTATACAACAAATACTATTAAGCACTGAAGATGAGATATCATTTTGGTTGGTATAAGCATATGGAAAGTGCATATGAAGGAAATAAAAAATCTCTTAAGTTGTTCATGATTTTGGGGAAAAGGCAGACATGGAAACAAATAATTATAGAACAGTAAGGAATGTGCCATTGCAGAAGGACATACAAAGCATGGTGAGGTGCACTTGATTCCTCAGAGCAAGGGCCCCATCAGAGGAAGGTAGAGAAGTTTGAGTTGAATCTGGAAAATGTTTCCCAGATAGACAAGGCATGTTAAGGGCAGCCAGTTCCTACTCAAAATTATAATTCCTGCTTCCTTTATTTATTATTCTTCCCTGCCAGCTGCTTCTGTAACTTCCCATAATCACGGCCTTGCCCCTGAACTTCAGGTCTGTTGTTTTATTCTTTCTGTGACTATTCGGAGAGATTCATTGAAAGTTTGTAGAAGAGGGGTGCTTGGGATTTTATGGAATGAGAATTTTGGATCTTTCACTGTGTCTCCTTTTTAAATAAAGCACAGCTCAACTTGATGTGTAAATTTTCAAAGTATTGAAAGTTAAAATGACGCAGGTTCACTCAAGATTTTAATACGTTTAAAAATAATAAATAGTGGCAGAAATATTGGGTATCTTAGAATTTAGAGTGAATTTTAGCTCCATGATAAAGTACCCCTTAAATTTGAGGCTAAAAGCTATCAACTTAGAAGAAAAGAATTAAGAGAAGTAAATTATTAATTCATTTGTCAGCCCGGGTTGTAAGAGAATGAGGTTTATCCTGGCACTCTGACTTTACAACATCTGAAATCACTCATGTCCACTTTTTTAGATCCAACAGTATCTCTGCGGCCAAATTAATTTCTTTTTTACATTTATTTAAGAATATGGCTTTTACATTTCAATCTAGCACATATGTCATCTTACCCCTTTTATAATTTTTTTGAAAAGTTAAACTCAAAATATATCCAAGAGTTCAAAGCTGAATTATAATCGACTATATACATGTAACATATGTATGTAGACTATAAATTTCTAAAAAGTATATTTCTTCAGAAATATGTGTGCTCTGGGATGACAGGTCAAAGCTTTAAATTCTGCTTTCCTTCGCCTTTTTTATTAGTTGCCAGAGGAATATTAAAGATTTATTTTTTACCCACTTTTGTAGCTCAAACAGTCCATTAAATGAATTAATAGATGAAAAAGAGCTTAAAAAAGTGCCTGGCATCTGGTAGGGGCTCAGTCAATGCAAGCTCGTGTCATTCCTATGATTTCTCCAAAGACTTTTCTTTTAACTCACATGCTGTGACATGAAGTATCACCATCTGGGTTGACTCAAGCCACTTACCCGAATCAGAATAAAACTTTTAGCCCTGGAATCATTTCCTGTCCTTTCTAATTGTGCATAGGAATATACTAAAGAGAGATAACTCCACCAGCTATCAACTGAACAAATGACTACGAATTCCTCATTCCATGTGTGTGCACATGCACCACCAACGCAATGAAAACCAACTTGAGAGGATGAGAGAAAAGAGACTACGGAAATAGACTTAAAAAAAATTCGGTGTAAGTGGAGAGTCATGGGACAGGTCAAAATGGGCAGGGGAAAGAATTTTAGAGAAATGAAAATGCGGTGCAGGTGGCCACCCTGAAGCTAATTTAACTTGGGTCATCTCTGATCTCTTCCAGCTGTGAGCACGTGCATGTGGCCCAGTGGCCCAGATGTTCTTCCTCGGTCTTGATGTTGCACAGCCCATAAAATTAAAACAGGATTGGAATTTAATTCTAGGCCTTTCAGAGTCCAATCATCAATATTTAATGGGGCTGTTCTCTGAAAATATAGAGTCCTGCTAAGAGAGGCCCTGGTTTGGGCAAAGGAGCCTCCTCTAATTTCTGTAATTTCTCCTCCGTGACTACTGCCTTCCTTCCTTCACTGCCCTCAAGCTCTCCAATTTTATGCTTCTCAGAGAATTGCTCCTTGTCTCTGAAGCTCCTGGGTCATGTAAATGTGTGCTCATTTCTAGGTATGAGCTAGATATCTCTGAAAAACACAAGAACTGTGCAACTTTTTATAGCACAATTAATTGAAGATATTTAATGAGCATGCACTAGATATTTCGACATTGATGGCTCAGGCAGCTACGTGAGGAATACAAATGAAACAACGAAGCATAGACCTTGGGCTCAGGAACCAAGCAGTCTGTTTGTAGAGGAAAGATGAACACATGTAAGATCATCAAAGAATGGTACAAAATTCTTCTGTGGCTGTTCAGAGCAAAATAACGTGCTTCATTGGGAGAGCTATCTCTGGTTGTAACTTTTTTGATTCAGGTGACTCCTGGATAGGCTGGCGGTCAGGCCTGAAAATCTTAGCTGAACACAGAGGCGATCTGTGTTATGTCTGTACCAAACTACATTTAGAGTGGAGGGCCTCAGATCTAAGTTCCGGAAAGTCACCTTGTCTTTTTTCCTTTGTTACATGCAAAATAAGTCCCTTTTCTCTAGCTTGTCCCCTGGCAGAGCAGGGCCTATTCAACCAACATTTTCATCACTAAGTAGGCATCTTTCACGCAGTCCAGTAAGTTGACCAAAAGGCAGTGTTATGACAAAGACTTGAGGGCTAGCTGGAGCTCGTTTCAAAGCAATAGTCTGGTTGATATCCTATGCCCATTAGTCACAGATTCTGACTTAAATTTTCTCCAGAGACAACACAGACACATAGAAGACCAAAGGGGAAGGTAAAAGAGTTATTAAGAATATCTGACTGCCAGAAACACAGAGTCCTTTTTGGACATTTGCTAGGAGGAGGAGTTGAGGAGTCTAGATTTCAGTCCAAATTTCTGTTGTGTGTTCTCAGAAACAAGAGTGCAAAATTCCAGGAAGTTCTTTAGCCTGACCCATCAGAATAGTAGACGTTGTATTTTGACACTTTTTGCATTTGGAAAACAAATGAGTGTCTTCAACTTATGTGTAGCAGCTTACTCATTCTAATGCAATACTCGGATTTTAGAGATCTAGAAGGATTTTTATCAAGCAGGCAAAATTCTGAGTGTTTTGTCTACCTCTGGATATTCAGGAGAAGATATGTATTAACAAGAGACTTCAAATATATGTCAGACATACATATCTATGAATTTAACTTCTCATCCTTTCTCTATTAGAAGTTCAGCTTAGTTACATTTAGTGAGTGTTAACAGCATGTTCATTATGTGCAAGAGAGGGTGCTAGGTGCTACAATCTTTAAGAAACTCAGAATTCAACTAGGGAAGGATAAGAGGATTATAATATCAGGAATAAGTACTAAATAAACACCCAAAAACTGCTAGTCAGAATCAGGGAAGTCAGTGAGATAAGAGGCAGAGAAGATTGGACTCGCGTTATGAGCTAAGCAGAGAGGATGAGCCCTGGCCTAGAGCAGGGGGCCGTGTAGCGCACTTCCGTGAATGGCAAGTGTTTGGGCTCATGTGGGGGATGTGGGGATGGCCAGGTTGGGAGTTGAAGCAGGAAAATAATGGTTTAGACCAGATAAATGGGGTGCAGTGAAGGTGATGTTGCCATCAAAACCCATCTGAAGGGGTCTCCAAGGAAAAGGTAGCCATTGTGTGATTGCAAAACAGAGTAAACTTCAAATAGCAGCTTTGGGATGATAATTTTGATGGCAGTGTGAGTAGGGACGTGATGAGAGAGAAGGTATCAGATATAGGGGTTTGATTTTGACAGTCTCTTGCATCACACTTGGCAGGCGGTAGTGACAGCCTGAGCTGATCAGGACCGTGACAAAGACCCGTTGTGAGAGAGCGTGGCCAGGAGAGGCCTTGTGGAGGAAGAGTGGACCCGATGTGGCTGCTCTGACAATACAGAAACATGGGGGATAGAAACTTAGACCCCAAGCTAGATCTGGTGCCAAGTTGATGATGAAAGCAAAACAGCCCCCATTAGGGGGATTTGTCATGAACACCCCATGTACCCCATGTACCTTTCTGGGTCATTATCAGCTATTATTGGTTTAAATATCTGCAATGTTAAGCACTGCATATCTTTTATTTCTTGCATTTTCATACTATGCTTCAACTACTTTTCAGTTGTTGGCACATTCTTTCACAGTTTTTGCATTATCAGTGGAAAACATATATTCTAATAATTCCTATTCCTTTTTCTCAGGCAATGAGAATGGCTTCATGATTTATGGACAATATTTTAGTAGTGTTATAGTAAGAGTAATAATGATGATGGCCTCGTATATTTTCTGTAATGACTCCCTCTTGGGGTGTGAGTTTGATTTTTGTGGTAGATTTTGCAGGGTTCTTAACCTTTCTTTCTTCTCTTTCTCTCATAACTGGATTTAGAAGATTACCACCTGCTACAGGCAAATCTCTTCTCCATCCTTTTAATAAACAGGGCAGACCCAGATTCAGGAGGGGGTGATCAGAGCAGGCCTCTAAAGGCTTCTGTTGTCTTCTGTAAGTGGTGACTGCTACAGCTGATGGTCTTCTGGGCTGAGCAGTAACCTGACTTCATGTCCTCCTGGGGATGCCAGAATTTTGCAAGAAACCAGGGGTTTAGTTACCACAGGAGTCTCCAAAAAAACTGATAGAGCGTGCCAGTAACCTTCAGACTATATTAGGTTTCTTGAGTCCATACCAGTCCTGCCTTCAGCAAAGCCCCCAAGCATCCTTGGTTGGTATAGGAAGCCAAGAGACAGCCTTCCCTTCCCTTCCCTTCCCTTCCCTTCCCTTCCCTTCTCTTCCCTTCCTTCCCTTTCCTTTCCTTTCCCTTTCTTTCTTTCTTTCCATTTTTTAAAAAAAAATTAAATTCAACTAATTAACATATAATGTATTATTGGTTTCTGAGGTCAAGGTCAATGATTTGTCACTCTTATAGAATATCCACTGCTCATTACGTCATGTGCCCTCCTTAATGTCCATCCAATGTCCAGTTACTCCATCCATTCACCCCCTCCCCTCCAGCAACCCTTGGTTTATTTCCTAGGATTAAGAGTCTCTTATGGTTTGTTTAAGGGATAGCCTTTCTCAAGTGCTGAATTTTCAAATGCAAGGAAATAGGTGCTTTCCCTAAGGGAGTAGCAAAGTGGGCAGTATGTGGTCATTTAAATGATATGACCTGGTCCTTTTTTCCCTTATAGAAAAAAAAAAAAAAAAGCAAGTTCAGGCTTAAACAAATGCTACTTTTTATTTGCAGCCTCCTATGATGTGATTCAGCATGTTAAGATTGATTTAAAGGGACTATCAGAGGTAAACATTAGGAATGACATAAAGAAGTTATGCAGAACTGACATTAAATTTGAGCATGATCTGAGTATAGTCAGTTCTGCCATTATGCAACATATTGCCTTTGTAGAAACCATCGCACTATACAAAATCATGGGATAAAAACCACTGGCCAATGGGAAAAGTGGAGTAAGGGGCATGGGGCACAACCCTCAAAAACCTTACCACTGACATATTTTTTAAAAAAATATAAGGTCCTATGAAAAGGTTAGCACAGTTTTATACATGTTAAAGAAACACATGTTAAGAAATATATAAATACAACAGTAAACATGGCACTTTATGTTGAAGAGTTTGCCTGGAGGTTGATACTGGAAGGGTTGTGGCTTGTGAGTTTTTGTGAAGGGGTGGAAGGACGGTTATCTGATATCAGATGGAAAGTTATAACATCACATGTGGATGGGTGTGGCTCACAACACGTGGTGAACTGAGGTAGCGGGGAGGTGCTTAATGTGTGTGCGCATGTGTGTGCACATGCACATTTTGTGTATTCCAGAATGGCTCAGTTCAGTTGGATGGTGTTTTCTGCATTCGTTTAGTGTTTGTCACAGAAGAAACTGTGTATTAGCAAAAAAGTGAAATTCATGTTGTGCTCCAATTGTTTTCTAATATATCAAATGGTTTGGAAAGAGTTTGTATTTTCAAAGGAGCAATATAGCAGAACTGGCTGTAATTTTACCCCTTAACTTTTTTATAAGGACGGAGACCCAGCCAGGTTAAATGAGGTTTTGTAGCCAGATTAGAAGTTGAAACCACGCTCCCTTTGTAGTAGGAATGTCCACATACTCTGTTGCTTCTTTTGCTATATTTTGTAAACTCTTGCTATTATTATTATTTTTTTTTGCCAGTGATAACATTGTTTTACTGGCTTTAAACATTGTTTAACTGGCTTTAATGTAGACACCACCACTTAACAGAGTATCTGGAACTGAACAAATATTTGTTAATAAATGAATGAATAAATTAATGAGGTTAGTGAATGGACATAGTCAAGTCCAGGTTCACTGGGGAAACATTTTCAGTGTAGTGTAGACAGACACATAGGAAAGATACATGTTTGGAGTTAAGGATGGCTCTTACACTCTTCAAGGTTTCTTGGATTGGTTTGGATTTTAGTAAAATGATTAGGAGTATAGGCTTGTGACCTACCACAGACAAGTTATTTAACCTCCCTAGATAATACTGGTATCTTCCTCATTGACTTTCTTTAATTGTTTGATAAGATCATATATATAAACTCATAGCACAGTGCCTGGTACATGGCAGTGGTTCAGTTAGCAATTATCATCATCATCATTATCACTACTACAGCTGTTGCTGCTGTCAATGTGTGTTGGAAGGAACCAAGGATCAGTGAATGTGAGAGAAGGAGCCCTGGTACTTCTCCTGAGCTGTGGCCTGGTTTTCCCAGCTACTTACTGGAGATCTCCAAACCATATATGCGGTAGGATGTCAAACTCAACACGCCCAAAGTCAGACTCATTAACTCGTTCCAGATGTACTTCTCCTCATGAGTTCCAACCACTTTCATTGACTTACCCAAGCTAGATACCTCAGTGCTCCTTTCCTCTGTCCTTCCTCCTCCACATTCCATGGGTCATCCATTCATTCCGTTATGATTTTATTGAACACCAGCTGTGTGTCAGGCACTCTCCAAAGTGCCTCACGAAATAAACATGAATAAGGCATGATTCTTGTCCTGAAGAATCTTCAGTGTGTTATGAGATGAGATAGAAAGTAGGAAGGACCTGATCCAACTTCTGCACAGTAGGCCAGTCAAGATAAAATGTGTTGACCAGCTATAAGAGGCCCCATAATGCAATCATGGTTCCTATATTTTGCTACCCACTTAAGTACAAAGTGGATAACCATTAATGTGCAAAGATGATGAAGGGTATCATCAAGGGATCATTCTATATTTTTAAAATTTGGGCCCTTTGGGTTAACAAAGCATATTTGTTTTGTCAGGAACACTAATTTTATTACTCATTCTCCATTTGGGGTCCTAAAAACGTTCTTCCACATGACAGTGACTATGCAGTAAAAGTTTTCCCTCTCTTTTAGAGTATTCAGTTCTTTAGTTGGATTTGTGTATGATAATCGTTTTCCATGGTGATATGGAGGTAGGTTCAAAATAATTTTAAGTCGACTATTTAAAATCTTTTTAATTTAAAGAAGTTTTGAATTTAAATTTTAAAAAATCTTTAAGTTTCTGCTTTTTATATGCTTACTTAGATTAATAAACTTAGCTTAATCTACTCATATTCTTAGTAGTTTTGTCTGTACAAATAAAACCTAAGAGATTTTCCATTCACTGTAAGTTTTGAATGTAACATATAATTGAAAACGGAACATTATCTTTCAAATGTGCTATAAACAATATATTCATTAGTAAATAGGTAATTAGGAAAGAGCTCTGGAAAAATAGAAGTTTTCAAAATAGAGATAATTAATAAGCAGAGTTATCTAGGTCCAGAGTCTGTAGTTCTCTAAAGGATTTATTTATTGAGCAACTGCCTTGTGCCAGGCCCTGTTCTATGAGCTGGGGATGCAGCAGTGAGCAAACAACAGCCAACCCTGAGGCAGTTCACATTCTACTGGGAGAGACAGAAAACAAATGAACAAACAATAAACCTGTAAGGCCAGGCAGTGATAAGAACTGTGAATTAAAGTAAGAGCAATAAGGGCCGGAAGCACTTGTGGGCTGGAGATTCCTGGGGATGGAAGCACAGAGCAGCAGGCTGAGGATGGCTTCACCCAGCTCACCCAGCAGGCCAGCTGGCCAGTGGGGAGAAAGGTAGGCTGTCTGGGGCCAGGGGACATAGGGACATGGGCTGTGTGGGCACGGAGGAGGCCTGGCCGGTGAAGCCCTTTTTGCCATGCCCCCTGGCCCTGGATTCCTGGGTGAGCAAGAAGAAACAGGGAAAATCCCAGTTCCAGCCAGCAGCCTCATGCCATTAAAAGAGAACTGAATGAAGAGAGTTACTCCCAATCGTAGAACATTTGGGAC
Organism: Enhydra lutris kenyoni; assembly: GCF_002288905.1. Taxonomy (NCBI): domain Eukaryota; kingdom Metazoa; phylum Chordata; class Mammalia; order Carnivora; family Mustelidae; genus Enhydra; species Enhydra lutris. Next base: position 16,139,318 of record NW_019154092.1, read on the forward strand.
TTCAGATACGCTTTACCCTGAAATCGAGGAATGTAGAAATGAGGACCTGTAAAGAAACCAAGGATGTTCGGACTCTGACAGAAGCAGCTGATTTTGTGAAAGCCTTTCTTCTTGGGGTTTCCTGTGGAGGATGCACTTGCCCTCAACAGGTTGAATGACCTCTTTCTAGAGTCTTTTAAAATTACAGATGTGAAGCCCGTAAAGGGAGACCCTGTCTCCAGGGCAATAGGAAGGATCCTTGGCAAAGGAGGAACAACCAAACTCACCAGAGAGAACATGACACGGACATGGATAGTTTGGGCTGATGTGAAAAGTTCCCAATCTTGGCTCTTTCCAAAACATCAGATGGCAAGAACTGCCATTTGCAACCTCTTCCTGGCAAATCCTCCATCAAAGTTTTTTGGCAGTATTCGAGCCATGGTTAGCCGAGCAGCAGATCAATTCTCATTTCAACTCAGAGACATTTTACCTTGAGACTCTAGAGAAAATGATGTCGCCCTCCACGCATGATCACAAGAAACCAGGTGAGGAAGTTTTCAATTACTTCAAGCCTCCATCGCTCCTTCCATTCTCAGCCAGAAGCATCAACAGAAAGGAAAGGTTTGATACTATTCACACTCAGCAACTTGGAGAATTTCCATATCTAAATTTAGTGCCATTATTGTACTTACACATTAATTATAACTTATCACCTCATTTTTTTTAAAGTAGGCTCCACGCCCAATGTGGGGCTTGAACTCATGACTCTGCGTTCAGGAGTTACATGCTCTACCTAATGAACCAGCCAGGCACCCCTCGCATTGTTTTAAATAAAAGATTTGCATAGTTTATAATTCTCTTACTGGAGTGAAACTTCTAGTTTAAACAGACCTTTATGAATTTATAAATTTATTTATACATGTAAAACTTTTTATAAATTTATAAGCATGCTTTGTCTATGGAATGTAGGTAAAAATCATCTCACCAAAAAAAAAAAAAATAACAAGTAAAGGGTGCTAGATTAGATAGATGGGGGTGGTAGGGGATCTCTCACAGATTGTAGGGCTTCTCCTGGCTTGGTTGTTCACTGTAATTTCATTATTCACGTAGCTTGGAATTAGATGTTCAAGTTACATACACCATCACACAGTCCTACCTTCCCTTTCTCTCTGGTGCAGATTCTCAGCTAGCCTGTGTTAGTAATGAATTGCGTAAGAAAATAGCTTTGTTTGTTTGTGTTGTTCACAGTCAAATCAGCCAAGTATAGAAGTTGTCTGGTGTGGTACACATTGATCTAACAGTAGTTTAGCTACTTTGAAATCTGCATCCTTACTAGTGGGGAGACAAAATGCTTTCATTAAGAAAACACAAACACACAAAAGAGATGGTTAACTGTGTCTTGATGTTAGCGAATTTTTAGTCTCAAATTCTACAGCTTCACAATCTCAGAGGGATTTTCCTTCTTACTGTTAAGGAAAAATTACTCCCCAATGCATTTTAAAGAATTAAAAGTCACACTTGTGTGTTAAGAATATTCACTTTGGCCTGTTAAAAAAATTATGATTGTCCCCCCAAAAGGGGGTTTTTATAACCTTTTACATTTTTAAAATAAAAGCCTTCCATCTGGTTAAAAAATATCTTTAAAAAAATTCCTTTACTGTGTTTGTGTTTCCTAGTAAATGTTATATTCGTTCCTTAGAAAATTTGCTTGGGGGCGAGTTCATTTTGGCCTGATGTAATTTAATCCAAAAGGAGAAAAACATTTAAGTTAATGAAATCTTAATGGAAAGCCATTATATTTACATATAGTTTAGTGTTTTAATTACTATTGTTCGAAATTATATTGGCTTATAATTTTTAATTTAAGACTCAAAAAAAGATAGAGCCTTTAGTTACCTAATTAAATGCAATGCTGACTCATTTGGGAAATAATATTTATTTAAAGTAATTCCTTTCAAATGAGCTCCAGCAGACATATGGCTGTATGTATCAATTGGATTTAATTTCTTTTTTTTTTTAAAAGATTTTATTTATTTATTTGACAAACAGAGATCACAGGTAGGCAGAGAGGCAGGCAGAGAGAGAGGGGGAAGCAGGCTCCTTGCTGAGCAGAGAGCCTGATGCGGGGCTTGATCTCAGGACCCTGAGATATGACCTGAGCTGAAGGCAGAGGCGTAACCCACTGAGCCACCCAGGCACCCCTGGATTTAATTTCTAATCAGTCACTTTTTTTAGCCATAATAATAGATTACTTAGCAATCATGGCATGTGTTCTGACCATTTGGTCAGTTACTCACTGAGTAACTTGAAGTAAACTGTTTTGAAGCACTATTTTTAATAAAAAGTTCTGATTTCTGTGTTCTTTGAAAATGGGAGATACCACAGGATCATATGAAAATCAACCTTTTTTGCCATCATTTAACTTGATCTGGAGAGAGATAAAATGTATAAATTTGTATTGCTTAGGTTTTTTAAGATTTTATTTCTGAAATTCAAGAGTTCTAATTTTTAAAGTTTCCTGGTATAAAGTTTGCAAACCACATATCCAGTAAAGGACTAATATCCAAAATACACAAGAAACTCATCCAATTCAATTAAAAAAAAAACCCATCCCAATTAAAAATATTTTCTCCCATTCTGTAGTTTCCGTTTCATTTTGTTGATGATTTCCTTTGCTGTGCAGGAGCTTTTTAGTTTTATGTAGTCCTACTTATTCATTTTTACTTTCCTTGCCTTTGCTTTTGGTGTCAAATCCAAAATATCATTGCTAAGACCAATGTCAATGAGCTTACATCTTATGTTTTCTTCTAGGGGGTCTTATGATTTCAGGTCTCATATGCAAGTCTTTAATCCATTTTGAGTTTATTTTTGTATATGGTGTAAGATAGGGTTTCATTCTTTTGCATGTGGCTGTCCAGGTTTTCCCAATGCCATTTATTGAAGACACTATTATTGTCCTTTGTCATCAGTTGATCATATGATCGTGGGTCTGTTTCTAGGCTGTCTATTCTGTTCCACTGATCAGTGTGGCTGTTTTTATGCCAATACCATACAATTTTGATTACTGTGGCTTCAAAACATAGTTTGAAATCGGGGGGCATGGTGCCTCCAGCTTTGTTCTTCTTTCTCAAGATTGCTCTGGCTCTTCAGGGTCTTTATGGCTCCATACAGATTTTAGTATTGCTTGCTCCATTTCTGTGAAAATTCCGTTGGAACTTTGGTGGGGATGGCATTGACTTTGTAGATTGCTTTGGTAGTGTGGACATTTTAACGTTCTTTAAATCCATGAACACAGAACATCTTTCCATATATTGGTGTCATCTTCAGTTTTTCATTAATGTCTTATAGTTTTCAGTGTACAGCTCTTTCATCTCCTTGGTTAGATTTATTCCTAGGTTGATTTATTTATTTATTTATTTATTTATTTATTTATTTATTGTCAGAGAGAGTGAGCACAGGCAGACAGAGTGGCAGGCAGAGGGAGAAGCAGGCTTCCTGCTGAGCAAGGAGCCCGATGTGGGACTCGATCCTAGGACGCTGGGATCATGACCTGAGCCGAAGGCAGCCACTTAACCAACTGAGCCACTCAGGCGTCCCTGTTTTATTTATTTTTTAATGCAGTTTTAAGTGGGATTGTTTTCTTAATTTTTTCCTGATAGTTCATTGTTAATGCATAGAAATGTCGCTGATTTTTATATATTGACTTTTGTATCCTGCAACTACTCAAGTTGTTGATTATTTATAACCATTTTTTGGTGTAGTCCTTAGGGTTTTCTATATATGGTATCATTGCATCTGCAAATAGAGACAATTTTACTTCTCTCTTTACAAATTGGTTGTATTTTTAAAAGGTTCTTTGAGTTTCATCTGTCTCCTCTCAACACTCTGAGACAGAGTGTTGAGCATCCTAAATTGCACATAAACTCCATGGGAGCAAAGACTTCCTCTGTTTCTCTGTTTTAATCCAACACATAGAACAAGGCATAACCCATGGCAAACATTTAGTCAATATCTATTGGGAAAATGTCATTAAGTAGGAATTCCATGAGGGCAAATAACAGTTTGTGTAGAACTGTGCATTTTTTACAAGATTTTATTTATTTGTTCTTGAAAGACAGAGAAAGGGAGGCAGAGGCAGAAGAAGAAGCAAGCTCCCTGGGAGACCATTGCAGGACTTGGTGCTGGGACCCAGGATCACGACCTGAGCTGAAGGCAGATGCTTAACGACAAAGCCTCCCATGCACCCAGAATTGTGCATTTTATAAAAGATGATAATTTAACACCAAAGGCAACTTTGAAGGGGGTAAAGAATACCTCCCCAAAGACAGCCAGAGAGGAGAGTGGAATCCAGAGAGCACATCCCACCTGCCCATGAATGTGGTGGGATAGGCTTGGCCACTCCTTCATTTGGGATAATGCCAAGCATGTGATAAGATATCCAATAAATGTTTATTGCATGAATTATTTAACTAGTTAATGGACTTGCCTTCAGTTATGTTCAGTGTACATTTGAGGGTTAGTTATGAGCTGTGCCAATGATTGGGCAGATTCAAAGGTATGAATAAGGAAAGTTCTTTTTCCTCTAGAGATTAGTAATTATATAGATAAGCCTCCATCTTTTTAGTCCAGACACAGAATTTCACTTTCTTCCAAGAGCACTGCATCCCAGAGTCACTCCCCAGGGATTCACTGAAGAAACCTCTAAAAGGATCAGCCTATGGAGGTCACCCAAGGACAGCCCTGTCCGCAGGGGCAAGACGTAGAACTCTTCCACCTATGTATATTGGGTGACCTGTAATTCTTGCTGCTTTAAATGAGGACTTTCCCCCTCCTCAGAGGCCCACATTCAACGATTGAAAGGGCAGGGACCCATATACGTTGCTCTGTGTACATGGTCTTTGTTAGCATTGCGGACATAGCTGAATTTGTCCTTCTTGTCTCTCCATCTGATCTTCGTCAACTCAGACTAACCAGAAAAGTTAAGTGTCTTGTCTGGGATAACGCTGTTTTTCAGTAGCTGAGCTAAGGCAAGAATGCACCTCTTCTCACTGTGGGGCCAGTGCTGTATCCAGAACACTCTCTTCCCTCTGCTCATGCTGTGTGGGAGACAGATAACATGGAGTACATCCCAAATCGTCTATCTGTAGGATGTTGGTCAACATCCAAGATGAGAATGATTTTAACTTCAGGGTGCACAAACTGCAGACTGTCTCTCACAACTGCTCCAGAGGCCCTTGCGTGCCCACCTCTTTCAGGGTCACATGGCTGCCCTAATTATTTCATTCCAGATATTGTAGACCCCAAGGAAATATCAACAGCAGTGGCCTCAGACACAAGTGATTCCCTCTCTAGTGACTGTGGGACCTTGTGCCAGTTATCAAATCTCTCTAAACCTCTACCTTCACATCTAGAGAACAGAGGTAATGAGTGCCTGCCTTGTGATGGTTGTGAGAATTAAATGTATGTAAAGACCTTAGTAAGGGCTTTTAGTACGTGCTCAAGAAATGTTAGCTGTTGTTAAAGGATGATTATTTTAAAACAGAAAATCATGACTCTCATACAAATGTCAAATGAACAGGTGTCAAGGATTTTTTTTAAAGATTTTATTTATTTATTTGACAGAGAGAGATCACAAGTAGTCAGAGAGGCAGGCAGAGAGAGAGAGGGAAGCAGGCTCCCTGCTGAGTAGAGAGTCTGATGCGGGGCTTGATCCCAGGACCCTGAGATCATGACCTGAGTTGAAGGCAGAGGCTTAACCCACTGGCCACCCAGGCGCCCAGTGTGTCAAGGATTTATTTAACTCATTCATTAATGAGAGAATCAGTAATGTTACAGCCAGGGCAAAGGAGAATCCAAAGGGCAGGTGCATATGTAGGCGATTAGGATTGGGTTAGTAGATGCAAGATTGGGTTCTTCCAAAGAGAGAGGGAAATCAATTGCACTTCCAGTGGACAAAATTCATGTGCATGTCTGTGGGTAAGAATGACATACATTCCTTTCAATCATCTGCAACTTAAAGTTGTAAAGTAGCCCAAAGACCACGAAACGTGCAAAGACCTCATAGGTTCAGGTAACCTGGAAGGCTGCAGTAGGCAATGCCCAGGTTTCTGCTGATATCACCCGTTAGTCATTTGGATCCATTTGAAACTTCTTCACAATCATTTTCTGCACAGTTTTTGTTATTGCTAGTTCCTTATTTGCATCCTAGGAATATTTTGAGGACCAGTAAGATAATGGATATGAAAACTTGCCATATAAGCTGTGGTATATTTTGTAAATAGTAGTTAGAATTAAAGAGATTGGTGAGGCCAACCTGCATTTTCAGTCCTACCTTGCTACTTTCGGTGTAATCTTGAGCGAGACACTGAGAACTTCTATGCCTCTCTTTCCTTAACTATAAGTTAGTGCATTTAAGATTCATTACACAAGGTTATTGTGAGAATTAGGTGAGGTTCTATGTGGGAAAGTACTTTGGAAAATAAAAAATGCCATGTCAAGTTGGGATGTGATTATATGATTGTTCTTAGCTTAGATTGGTTCATTTTTCTTTAAGAAGAGTCTATAGAATAAGAGATGGAGTGGTGAGTTCTTAAACTCACCAGGTCATTATTACTGCAAGTTGTAAATCACATGGAGAAGTCTTTAACTCAGTAATGGTGATTTATGGCACTCCTGTTGATCCAAAAGCACTTCTCCAGTATTCACCCACATGTCCTGATGGCTCCAGAGAGAAGTTCATGGTGCCAGGAGCGGTAATGTTGAAGACCATGGAGGCCATGTGTCCCTAATTAAACCTGTAAGGATGATATTTTACTCTCCTCAACCTCTTCCCCTAGTGTTGTCATCCCAGAGTCTCCCCTGGTTATCCTGTAAAAAGAGATTCATTTAACCAGCCTGTAGAGACTCTCAGGAATTTGTGGGAATTGGGAAGGAAAGTCTTTGGCCCGGCACACTCCTTTCCTGGCCCAGTTCTGGGTTTTGTAACTGAGAAGGGATAAGGGGGGTTTGGAGTGAGTCCAGGACCTGACACTGAACACATTGAAAGGAGGTGAGCGAGCCTGGAGCGGGGGATGGGGCGGGTGGGCAGGACTGCTTAGCCTGCAAAGGAGCAGGTCATGGCATGACTCTAAGTATGGACAGATACCAGGCTTTCCAGCATGCCTGGTGCAGAAGAGAGTAACTTCAGTGACAGCTCAAGGGTTATGGTTATGTAGACTGAAGTGCCGTCTGCCTACACTCGGGAATGCTGTGGACACATTTACGAAGGTTCTACCAAGTTCTTCTCCAGAGATCTTGAAGAACAAGAATGGGTCTCTCTTAGTATGAAATATTATGAATCAGGTCCTCCCAGAGGCAGAGACTTGATTCAAATCTGATGAAGGGAAAACCAGAGAGAAGAACACCACACCTGATTCTACCTAGTTTATTACAACTAACGGGGCCAAGTGAAGGTGGGAAAGCGATTGAGTAACTGAGCAGGCCTCCCTGTTTACCTGTACTTCCCTGTCCCCTGTGAGGGGACCCCAGCATTTGTGACAGCATTTCTCATACTTCCTTCCTTTCCTTAGAGTGAGCTCCTCAAAGCCAGAGCCTTGGTTTTCATCCCTGTGCGCCCAGGCCTTGGCACAAGACCTGACACGTAGTAGGGCTCAGCAATTATTTGTCACATGAGTACATTGATGATGACTCCTTTGACAGACTGAGGTCAAGTCAACAGACACCTCAGTGGCAGAGACACTGACAGAAACCCATTTAAAAGCCAACTGAAGAGCCCAATCTTTGGGCTCGACTGTTCACCATAAAAATGTAAGGGAAGCCTGGGTCCAAATTTTAGTATTCATAGTGAGACTATTTTCAGCTTTCTCAGAGACAGCATCTGTAAATAATCAGGCAGAAGCCTTTTATAAAACAACATAGAAAAACCTCAAAGACTATTCTAAGGCTGCAACATTTAAACAAGATTTTTAACCCATGGGGACGCCAAGATCAACACGGAGCTTCCTGCACATAAAAGCCTGGAATTTCATAGCAGTGTGGGGGCAAAAGCTATGATCGCATTTCCCCCTTTCTAAATTATATACTGCTTCGTGTTAATGTGAGCAGAGGGCCAGGGCAGAGACAGGCCTGTGGGTTACGTAAGTCCCACTACAGCCTCCGTCCCTGCTGTAATCCAGCTGCCATGGTCACAGTGGTCAGGGGGAGTCACCAGGCTGGCTGGACTAAGAAGGCAGAAGGTCATTCATGGGTCATGCCATGATTTAAGTACTGGATGTAATTTATAACTGGGCTTTCCCTCTACATAGAAAAGTGATCAGGGACATTTGTTGTGTAATTTTTTTCTCCACTAGAAGATATTGTTCTTAAAACTGAGTTCAGTGGCAGCTATAAAAGTCCATCTGTAGTACATTCCCAAATCACTGTCTTTTCCTTCCCAACTGGAAAGAGGAGCAAGAAATCAGATGAACTCTTTGGCTCTCTCAACCTGCATCATTGTCTCCTAGGGAGGAGAGATGGGTCTCTAGGTCACTTCTTTCCTGATCCCCGAATCAGGGACCACATCAACACATTCCGACTGGGCCAACCTCAGTTATAAGCAAGGAAAAAACAGAGTGCTCCTAAACTATCCCTACTATCAGGCCAGCCTTATGCATGTGTGACCAGTATGATATGAAATCTGCCCAAAGTTTCTCAATCTTCTCATACCTAAAACGTTACTTTTTTTAAATTTATTTTTTTATTATGTTATGCTAGTCACTGTACAGTACATTGTTAGTTTCTGACGTAGGGTTCCATGAGTCATTGTTTACGTATAACCCCCAGTGCTCCTGCATACTTCTTAAGGCTCTTTTGGGGAGACAAGCACTACTAATCGGTTGCCATGTCTTGTTACCTAGGAAGGCTAATATTTGAACAACTATCATTATAACACCTGGTGGCACAATTAAATAACAACTATGTATAGCCCAAAGGAGGATTTTTGAGGTTATTTTCTTAAAAAATAAGAACTTTATTTGGAAAAATAGTACATATGTTCATTTTAATTCTGTGTATTCTGGACTTGAGGGAAAGGCTACACCTTCATTTTTGTACTCCTAGTTGGCACAGTGTTTGGAAGATGGTCTAGGCCCAATAAGTATTTTTTGAATCAGTGAGTGAAAAGAATATTTACAGAGCAAAAGCCTCTGGGCTTGTTGGCTGTGAGTCCAGTGGTGTCTTCTTTCTGCAGACTCTGAGAAATTTGTATAAACAAAAAGATCAGAGTGGGAATTTTAAAAGAACATTTATTATCATTTTTAATAATACGTACTTTTTAAGCTCATGAATACCATATCTAAAATTGTTCATGAACACACATATACCCCAATACTTCCATGGGCACATGCTTAGAATGTGATGCATAGACTGTATGCATGTGTATGTACATATCTGTGGATTTTTTTGAAGATATGGAAAATACAGTTAACAGTAATTATCTCTAAAGAGAGAGTAAATTCAAAAAAGATAAAGGGCACTTTCACATTTTATCTTCTATATTTCTCATTTTTTGAATTCTTCTTATAATGAGTATATATTTGTGTGTCTTAATTCTTAACACATGGTCTGGCACTTAGCAAACATTCAGTCAATGTTAAACACACACATACATGAATCAGCGAATTGAGTGGCCTGAAAGTTCTACTCAAACATTTGACTTTGAGAGAGTTAGGAATAGAATGATGATAAAGAAATTGAACTGAAGACCTGGGAAAAAGAGGACATTGTCATCTAGGTCACTGGAAGAAGCTATCAGAAATAAAGGAATAGCTTTGGGTTGCTGTTGATCAACATATTTTCCAATTTTAAAAACAAAATAGCCCCAAATTAGCTATCCACTGTTACCAAATAGCATAGTATTATGTGGAGTAACATAGTATTACACCTAATCCTAGGTGTTCCTATGGGTTTATCTACTGACTCCACAAAGGCCAATGGCCTGGCAAGAAGGCCACTGATCCTGGTGACCTGCTAACCTGATAGGACTGAATGGGCATGACAGTCTGAAAGGCCTTTATACTCACAGCCCTGTTCAGGCAACAGCTGGTTGGCTGGATCAACTGAAAAACTCATGAGACCATATGGAAAAGGAGACAATCTAGTGGTTCAACCACGGTCATCTGGCCTGTCATGGAGCCTGATGTCCAGAAATGGACATGATGAGTGTGAACTTTAACCCCAGTCCAGCTGGCATGACCCAAATGCATGGAACCCTTCTTAGCCCCTCATCTAGGAAATGAGTTGGCAATATTAAAAAATGCTTAAATGGCAGTATGGCGGCCATTTGAAGAAGCTAGTAGAAAGATCCCAATGGCAGGAATGTCTAGCTAAGATTACCATCAGTTTTCAGTTGTTGGAATCACTTAAGTATTTTGATCAAGTGAAGAAAGTGCCACTTGGCCTCAGTCTGGGTGGCAGGGTCCTCTGAACTGTGGCTCCCACACAGACGTTCTATGCATTACTCATGCTGTGAAGTACGTGATTGAAGCCACTGACTTCCTAAATTAAAGGCACGGGAAGCCAGACATGTAATTCTTTTAATTACACCTCCAAATTTCTCCTACATTCCTTTGGGTTTGCCTCCTGTTTGTCCATGTTTGCCTCCTGCCTCATCAACCTACTGGCAGGAGATGAACAATCACGAACATAGGGGATCTGCAAAAGAAAGACCTCAGTTAATTTGTTTACACTATAGAAGAAAGAAGACACTTTTTGGGACATTCAGAAGATACAAAATCTGATTTCTGATGATAGTAGAGAAAATAGTAGAACAGTTCATGGTAGAACTGAGACATACGTTTATACACTTTTTTGTCATTTGCTGTCTACTAGCATGGGTTGTTAATAAAACATTTGGCTTCTATCACCAGACAAGAGGGTTCAATTTTATCATGTATTTCTAGTAAAGTATATCCTTATAAACTTAATATGTAGTTTTCATAACTCAGCGATAGAGACAATCTTCATTTTTAGAAGATAGGCAGCCCTGAACAACTCAAAGCTGTGTGTACACTTTTTATTTTATTTTATTTTATTTTGTTTTGTTTTATTTTATTTTAGAGTGTGAGCAGGGGAGTAGGGGCAAAGGGAGAGGGAGAGAGAGAATCTCAAGTAGGCTCCCCACAGAGTGCAGATCCCCATGCGGGTTTGACCTCGTGACCCTGAGATCATGACCTGAGCCACCCAGGTGCCCCGTGTACACTTTTTAAAACTATGCAACCATTCAGATATTTTATTTATAGGCACTAATTGAAGTAGGTACTTGGCAATCCATGTAACTTTTTCTGCTAGATGACTTGAGAAACTGAACTTCGGAATTACACAGCTGAGTTTCTGTTCTGTCTCTCAGCTGTTTTCCTTCATAAGGACGGTGGCATAGCTTATCCTTCACAGTTTCTGTGGTGCTTTTATAACTGTAATGGGAGATATGCTGACCCATCTGCATTCCCAGACCAGGCCTCACTGACATCAGTGCACCAGTCAGAAGGTTGCTAGGTCTTGGTGCTAAATCTTTGAACATGTAATCCCTTTGAGTGATGTTCTGAGAATAACCATGTTGGATATGGCATGGTAAATAAGGCCACAGCCTTTATTTTGGGGCCTGAGGGAAAGGAAAGACAGGACAGGAGAAATAGGATTGGCTAGTTGTAATAACCTCCAAGGGATTTGGACGATGGAGATGTCTCTAGTTCCGTACCTGGCGTTGGAATGATTAAGGCAGAGGGATATTGAGTCCTGGGTTAAGGGAACAGATTGAGGAGGTCTGGCTCTGGATTTTGGTTAGTTTGCATATCAAAGGCATGCTCCCAGCTGGGCCCTTTGGATCTCCAAGAATTGACTGGCCCAGGAGGGGTAGCGGTCTCCTCAGCTAGAAAGGGTTTTTGAAATGTTAAAACAATATAATGTACAAAAAATTAAAAAAATATATACAATACAAATGAGTTTAGCATATTTGTCAGAATCTTTCTTAGTTGGCGTTTGTGCAGTTGCTCAATTATTTGTCAAATGTGTTCTGAGTGATTTGCCTGTAGTGGTCTAACATGATTTTGAATGAGTGGTACAGTATTTATACAGTCCTAACTTACTGTCCGATATCAAGTTTAATCTCGACCTTGGGGGGAATCCAGAGCCTTCTTCCCCTTACCCAAAAACTTTTTGAGGGCTTTTATTAGACGTTTAGACTTCTATTTTTTCCTTTTGGATTTCTGCCGACGAGATTTAGCCTATATAGGTTTTGTTGCTTTACAAAACTTAATGAGGCTTTTCCCCTTTTTGTGTACTTGGAAATACTGAGGAATCATTCCAGTTTGCCATAATTTCTCAGACACTCACTGGCGGCTGGCCATAGGAAAATGTTTTCCTGTTCTAGGACTGAAGCAACTGTGGGGCTGAAATTTCATTTAGTGACACACACACTCATAAATTACCAAATATTTTATCATTTCATGTTTGCATGATTTTCCAGTTATCATTTGCTGTGAAACAAACAGCTCCAAAACTTAGTGGCATTGAAACAATTTATTATTCTTTTATCTCTGATCTGTGTGTCCAGGATTTGGTACAGCTTGCCTCTGTAGCACCATCCTGGGGTTTCAGCTGGGATGATAGGAATGGCTGAAAACTCCAAGACTTGGGGCGTCCAGACAGCTCTCTCTCCTCATATGGTCTCTCCTAGTGACTAGTGTGAGTTTTCTCACAGAACGGCAGTCTCAGGGTAGGCTTCCTGCATGGTAGCTCAGGGCTCCAAAAGTAAGTCTTCAGGAGTCAGAAAGTGCTAGTCTAAGGCTTAGCCTGGAAATTGGCATGGCACCGCATTCTTTCTGCCATATTGGTTATGTTGGTTAAGTTTTCACAGAGACACCCACACCCAACCCTGCAGATTCCAGAGAAGAGAACAGACACTTCACCTCTCAGTTGGAGGAATAGTAAGGAATTTGTGGTTATCTCTAGTCTACTACAGGGCATTTTGCATATCTACAAAAAGGAGATTATTTTTATCTCATTTTGTACCTGCCTTAAAAAGGTGGATATTG
>NW_019154092.1:16152463-16408107 GCF_002288905.1 Enhydra lutris kenyoni
CCCACTCCCCTTGCTTGTGTTCCCTCTCTCACTGTCTCTCTCTCTCTCTCTCTAAAATAAATTAAAAATCTTTTTTTGAAAAAAAGGGTACTTACTCATCTGTAGCTCATTTCAGAGTTCTCTATGAAGGTTGTTGACCTTTTGATGAAAAAAAGTTTTGACTTCAAACTCAAATTATAATTTGGTAATCCCCTAAGATATGTGCAGTGTATATTAGGATATTAAAATGTATATCCTTGCACTTGCTGGATATTTTCCAAAGAATTTTAAGTTATCTGTGATCTAATCCCTATATCTGTGCTTGGGTATTATTATCTTCATTTTGTAAATGAGGAAGCAGATGCTCTGAATGGCTACTCATGGTGGTAGAGGCAGGACCAGAATTAGGTTAGCTTTTCATCCTCTTTTCACTGACGGCTTTGTTGAATTCCTTAATATAGGTAGAAGCCAATGGCTATAATAAGGACTTTTAATAAATTTCATCATTTTGGATATTAATTTCCTGAACTGAAGAAAGATCTTTTGCCTCAGGCAAATACTTGGTGTTTGCACGGTTCTTATACTTACGGAGTATTTTCACACTTACTATCTTCTTTATTCCACATGCCGATCTCATGAGAGGTAGCACCATTTTTCAGATGAGGAAACGGAAGTACAGAGAGTTTAAGTAAACTGCTCATGGGTCATATGGCTGACTGCTAGAGCTGGTGCTCAAGCCCAGAACGTTAAATTCCGAATCCTGTCATTTCTGCTTCTTGGATCCTCACTTCCCTACGCCTATACACCCAGTTTCTTGGCCTTTTAAAGCTTAGAACAGTATACAAATGGCTTAGTTGTAAAGAGCAGGACCAGCCTCTTCCGGGACAAAAATGGAGGAGGCCCTAGAGGACTGAATAATCCACGGTGGTTAGAGAAAGGCACGAAGATTGGGGGCAGCGCTGGCATCATTAGAGGAAATGGGGAACACTCTAATCGTAGGCAGTTTCAACTTTGACTGTTTCCAGGAAAAGCTAATACTGTTATGATTTCTCATGATGCATGTGAAATCAGTTGCTATAGTAATGACCAGTGTTTCTTAGAATTTGCTGACAGCAACAGGCCTTAGGAGTGAAATTTCTCTGTTAATCATGCTTCTGATGCTTATAGTAATGAACTTGGCTCTATCATCTCAGTCCCTCTACCATGTCCGTTTCCCACCATGATCTCCTCCTGGCCAGAAGGAAGAGCAAGATAGGTCTCTGCTCATGTCACCAGATAGACATGTTGTCAGTGGCCTTGGGAACGTGGTTCAGCTGTGGCCATGTTTGAAGATAGGGGAAGGCAGAAGACAAGAGGGAGTTTGGAACCCAGGTCTGAACATATGTTGGTGAATATTTGGCTGGATCCAAAATAGCCCATACTTGTGTAGTCGTCATAGAGACTAGGATATAAATTATTTCATTATTTGTTCAGCTGAAACAACGTTAATAAACATTTCCATTTTTCCATTTAGATGTAGGCAATATTGCTGACAGTTGTCCATACGTACAGGACACATTTCCTGGTTCCACATTCTACCCCACTGCTACAAGTAGCCATCTTTCTCTCAAGCTTTGGGATCTTTGCAGTAGCTACTCCCTCTTGCCGGTAATCTTGGTATGACTAGCTCCTTATCATTTAGACCTGACTCCTTTTCAAATTATTATTATTATTATTGGGGCACCTGGGTGGCTCAGTTGGTTGGGCATCTGCCTTTGACTCAGGTCATGATCCCAGGGTCCTAGGATCGAGCCCACCTCGGGGCTCCTTGCTCCACAGGGACTCTTCTTCTCACTCTCCCTCTGCCTCTCCCCTTGCTCATGCTCTCTCTCTCTCAAATAAATAAATAAAATCTTTAAAAAATTATTATTTCAGGACTTTTTAAAAGGTATAATTGACATATGACATTATATTAGTTATAGATGTACAACTTAATGATTTGGTATTTGTATACATTGGGAAATGATCACTACAAATGAAGTACTTTACATCTATCACCTAAGGTAGTTACATATTTTTTATTGTGATGAGAATTTTTGAGATTTACTCTCTTAACAACTTTCAAATATGCCATACATTATTGTTAACTATAGTCACTACGCTGTTCGTTACATGCCCATGATGTATTTATTTTTTTACTAGAATTTTGTACCTCTTGACACCTGTTACCCATTTCTCCCACCTCCACTCCCTGCCTCTGGCAATTACCAGTCTATTCTCTGATTCCAGGAGCTTGATTTCTTTGTTTTTTTGTTTTTGTTTCTTAGCTTCCATAAGTAAATAAGATCATATGGTATTTATCTTTCTCTGACTTCTTATAGTGAGCAGAATGTCCTCAAGACTCATCCATGTTGTTGCAAATGGCAAGGTTCATTCTTTTTTATGGCTGAATAATAATGTAACTACTCAGAAGTAGAATTTCTGGATTGTATGGTAGTTCTATTATTAATTTTCTGAGGAAAGTCCATACTGTTTTCCATAGTGGCTGCACCAATTTACATTCCCAACAAAAGTGTACAAGGGTCTCTTTGCCACACCCTCATCAACACTATTTCTTGTCTTTCTGATAATAGCCATTTTAATAGGTGTGGGTGTTTTATCTTGCAGTTTTGATTTGTATTTTATTCATGGTATCTGCTGGCCATCTGTATATCTTCTTTGGGAAAATACCTGTTTAGATCCTCTGCCTATTTTTTAATCAGATTTTTTTATTTTTTTTTCTTGTGTTTTGCTAGTCAATTATAGGAGTTCTTCATATATTTTGGACATTTTTATTTTGTTTTGCTAGTGAGTTATATTTTTTTGTTTGCTTTGCTAATGAGTTATAGGAGTTCTTCATACATTTTGGATATTTTTATTTTGTTGATACTTTCCTTCACTGTGCAAGGGCTTTTAGTTTGATGTAGTCTTACTTGTTTACTTTTGCTTTTGGTGTCAGATTAAAAAAACAAGACCTTTGTCAAGGACCTTATACTTATGTTTTCTTCTAGGATTTTTGTGGTTTTGGATCTTACATTCACGTTTTTAAACTATTTTGAGTTAATTTTTGTGTATGGTGTAAGATACTGTCCAGTTTCATTCTTTTACATATGGCTGTTCAATTTGCCCAGTCATCCATCCATCCCAATTATGTATTGAAGAGACTGTCCATTTCCCATTGTATATTCTTCGTTCCTTTGTCATAATTGACCACATATGTGCAAGTTTTTTCAGCTTTCTCTATTCTATTATATTGATCATTGTGACTGTTTTATGTCAGTACCATACTGTTTTGATTACTGTGACTTCATAATATAATTTGAAATCAGGGAGCATCATGCTTTCAGCTTTGTTGTTCTTTCTCAAGATTGCTTTGGCTATTTGGGTCTTTTGTGGCCACACAAATTTTATAACTGTTTGTTCTATTTCTGTGAACAATGCCATTAGAATTTTGATGGGGGATTGCATTGACTCTGTAGATTGCTTTGGGTAGGATGGTCATTTTATTGATTGACTGATTGATTATATGGACATTTTAACAATATTCCTTGGATCAGTGAACACAGAATATTTTATTTATGTCCATTAATTTATTTCATTCATGTCTTATAGTTTTCAGTGTATAGCTCTTTCATCTCCTTAAATTTATTCTCAAGTATTTTATTCATTTTGATGCCATTGTAAATGAGATTGTTTTCTTAATTTTTTCTGGTAGTTTATTATTACTGTATGGAAGTGGAATAGACTTTTGTATATTGGTTTTGTATCCTGCAACTTTGCTGAATTCATTCATTAGTTCTAACACTTTTTTTGTGGAGTTTTTAGTGTTTTCTGTATATAACATATCATCTGCAAATAATGAGAGTTTAATTCTTCCTTTCTAACTTGGATGCTTTTTTTTTTTAAAGATTTTATTTATTTATTTGACAGAGAGATCACAAGTAGGCAGAGAGGCAGGCAGAGAGAGAGGGGGAAGCAGGCTCCCTGCTGAGCAGGGAGCCTGATGTGGGGCTCAATCCCAGGACCCTGGGATCATGACCTGAGCCGAAGGCAGAGGCTTTAACCCACTGAACCACCCAGGCACCCCACTATGTTGCTGTTTATTTCCTCTTCTTGCCTAATTGCCCTGGCTGGGATTTCCAGTATTGAATAAAGTGGTCAGTGAGGATATCCTTGTCTTATTCCTGATCTTAGAGGAAAAGCTTACAGAGTTTTAGCATTGAGTATAACATTAGCTGTGGGCTTATCATATGTGGCCTTTATTATACTGAGGTACATTCCCTCTATACTTATTGTTGAGAGGCGCTTTTTTTGTTGAATTTTTTCAAATGCTTTTCTGTATCTAGTAAGATGATCATAGGATTTTTATCCTTCATTTTATCATTTGGTATGTCACAGTGATTGATTTTTGTGGATGTTAACCATCATTCATCCCTGGAATACATATTACATAATGACTTAATCATGGTGTATGATCCTTTTAATATATTGTTGAATTCAATTATGCTAATATTTTACTGAAGATTTTTATATTTATGTTCATTAGGGATATTGATATGTAATTTTCCTTCTTCTCTTTTCTTTTTTGGGGTGTGTGTGTGTGTGTGTGTGTGTGTGTGCATGCGCACATGCCCTCCTTTTCTGGTTTTGGTGTCAGGATAATCCTGGCCTTCTAAAATAAGTTTGGAAGTGTTCTTTCCTTCTCTATTTTTTGGAAGAGTTTAAGAAGGCTTGGTATTAATTCTTCTTTGGATGTTTGATAGAATTCAGTAATGATGTCTACTTCTGGATTTTGTTTGTTGGGAGGTTTTTGATTATTGACTCAATTTCCTTACTGGTAATCAGTCTGTTCAGATTTTCTGTTTCTTTATGATTCCATCTTAGTAAGTTCTATGTTTCTAGGAATTTAGTCAGTTCTTCTAGGTTGTAATTTGTTTGTGTATAGTCATCCATAGTAGTCTCTTACAATTCTTGTATTACTGTGGTAGCAGTTGTAATGTCTTCTTCATTTCTGTTTTCACATATTTTAGTCCTCTCTCTTTTTTTTCTTGGTAAGTCTAGCTAAAGGTTTGTCAATTGTATCTTTTCAAAGAACCAGCTCTTAGTTTCATTGATGTTTTCTATTATCTTTTAGGTCCCTATTTTATTTATTTCTGCTCTGATCTTTATGTCCTTTATTATACCAACTTTGTACTTTGTTTTTCTTTATCTAGTTCCTTGAGGTATGAAGTTAGGTTGTTTATTTGAGATTTTACTTGTTTTTTGAGGTAGCATTCATTGCTATGAATACGCTTCTTAGAACTGCTTTTATTGTATCTCATACATTTTGGTATGTTGTATTTCCATTTTTATTTGTCTCAAGGTATTTTTTTAAAATTTCGTCTTCAATGCATTGGTTGTTCAGTAGCACATTGTTTGTGAATTATTTGTGAATTTTCCAGTTTTCTTGTAATTAATTTCTAATTTCATGCTCCTGTGGTCAGAAAAGATGCTTGATATTATTTCAGGTCTTCTTAAATTCATTAACACTTGTTTCATGACCTAAGATATGATCTATCCTGGTGGGTGTTCCATGTGCACTTGAGAAGAGTGTGTTTTCTGTTGCTTTCAGAGGGAATGTTCTATGTCTATCTGTTAGGTCCATCTGGTCTAACATGTTGTTAAGACCGATATTTCCTTATTTTCTGTCTAGTAGACCTGTTCACCTCCTGACTTCTGAAGGACCCAATCTAAAAGTAGTCACTTTTGAGTGACTTTTGAGTCTCTGATATTTTTTGAGTACTATTTGATATTTTCGTGTTACTTTGTTTATTGTGCATCTCTTACCCACCCCCATACTTTCTCAGAAGCAGAACCTTTTCGTGGAAAAGGGACCTTGTCTGTTGGTCACCACTGTAACCCTACAAACAATGACTGACCCACGTGCTCAACAAATATGTGTCAAATTAATGAACTATTCTAGTTACTGCAGTTCTTCAAACCTGACATGCTTTCCCACACATCCATGACTGTAGATGCTGGACCCTCTACCTAGAAAACCCTTTTCCACCATTCTTCTTTTTCTGTAATTCCCAAATTAGTTTACCAGACTTTATCTTGTGCTGTTCAGAATGTAGGGCAAAATGAGTTTTTTAACTTTAATTTTATTATTATGATGATTATTTAAAAACTTTTAGAGACCTACCCTCTGATTAAGGACTTCGGTCTTCTCTAGAGCTGGTACTTCCCCATGATACATTCAAGAGAAGTATGTGAACAGTGTTCCAGCTGTGTGACAGCACAGAAACAGGGAGTGAGAGAGAATGGGAAAAGTTGATACTGAGGAGGCACACCTGGACTTACATGAGGGCATGGGCATGCATTGGCATGCAGGGCATGGATGAGACTCAACGCCTCATTGTGTGGATAGAAATTTGCAGTTTTCTCCCTGCCCGTAACAGAAGAGATTCCCTACCAGAGAGGAGGCACAGAAGCCACTTTCAATGACTTGTGAAATTCTTAAGTAAAATGTTGAGAGAGCAGTTAGAGACTGTAACTCAAGGGTATTATGACCGCAACTCTCTCATTACATCTCTTTTTCAACCTCTGACCTTCTTCATCTTTTTTTTCCTTCTTTTCTTCCACATCAGATAATCTCATGAAACCCAGTTCTGTTTAATGTTTGAATCACCTGCAGTAACCAGCATGTGATAAGTACTTCCCTGGATGTGCCTGGCTGGTCTTTATTATTTTCAGTTTGCTTTTGCTTTTTGATGAAACAATTCTAAAACTAATTTTTTGTTCAATGCATGTCACATGTCAGTTTGGAAACTTGATCTGTTAGACCTTTGGGTTAAGGGGAAAAAAAAAAAAAGAAAAGGAACTGGAAAATCTAGAAAGAGTTTTAAAAAGTCATCTCTCCACCCTACAAATATTTCACCCACATCTAATAGCATGATGATAACTCATTTGAGGATGATGAAAATCAGTAGCCTGAACAGGAACTAGTGCTGTTGATTATCATTTCTTATTTATTTTTCTTCAGTCCAACTTATTTTAAGCCTAACATATTCAACATCAGAGTATTGAGTAGTTGAAGAAAGACAGATGTGAATTACGGTTTAATTAGGTTCATATGTCACTATGACAGACAACTGAATAAACCTCCATGTTACTGCATATTTATCCAGAAAAGCTCTGCTAATCCATTTCTCTAGGCCTCCATTTCTTATCTTCAGATTAAGAAGTCAGACTAGTTGATAACTAAAAGCTCTTCTATCTTTAAGGGTCAGTGTTTGCATGAGAGTTTGGTTTTTGCTTGTTTTGTTTTGCTTTTGCTTACTTTCTTTACCAGTTTGCAAGTCACCTCTGGATCATTAAGTTTTTAAATTAAATTTTGTTTTGAAATCATTGCAAGTTCTTATGCAGTTGTAAGAAATAATACAGAATAATCCTGTATATTCTTTACCCAGTTTCCCCCAGTTGTAACATCTTGCAAGAATTGTAGGACAATATCACAACCAGAATATTGGCATTAGTAGAGTCAAGATACAGAAAATGTCCATTGTCACAAGGTTCCCATATGTTTCCCTTATATAGATAGCTTTACTAACTTCCCTCTCTTCCATCTTCTCTTAGCCCCAGACAACCACTAATCAGTTGTCCATTTCTGTAGTTTTGTCATTTCAAGAAATGTATAAATAGAATTATACAATATATAACCTTTCATGGTTGGCTCTACCCCCAGCCCCTGACTAAGTATAATTCTCTGTAGCCTCATTAAGATTATTGCATATATCAATACTTTGTCCCTTTTTATTGGTGAATAGTATTCCATGGGCTAGTCATTCATTCGTTGAAGGACATCTGGGTTTCCAGTTTGAATTATGAATAAAACTTCTATAAACATTTATTTACTGATCTGTATGAGCATATTTTTCTGGGATAAATCCCTAGGATCCTATAGTATTTGCATATTTAGTTGTTAGAGAAACTATCAAAGTTTTTTCAGAGTGACTGCATTATTTTATATTCCTCATTTACATTCCACATCCTCACCACCATTTGGTAGTATCGCTGTTTTTTATTTTAGCTATTCTGATGGGTGTGTAGTGGTGTATCATTGTGGCTTTAATTTACATTACTCTAATCGCTGATGATGTTGGATATCTTTTCATGTGCTTACTTGCCATCTGTCTATCTTTTTGGTGAAATGTCTCTTTGTGCCTTCTGCCTGTGTTCCAATTGAATTATTTGCTCTTTTGTTTGAGTTTTTGAAACTTCATTACATAGTCTGTACTAATTCTTTGAAAGTATGGTTTGCATATATTTTCTCCCTCTCTGTAGCTTGTCTTTTTACTTGCCTAGTTGGAAATCCTAAAGATATTCTTCTATTTTTTTTGTCTGTAAGTTTTTTGTTTATATTTAAGTCTGTGATGCATTACAGTTTTATGTAAGGTGTGAGAATTGCCTATCGATGTCCAGTAACTCCAGCACCATTTGTTGAAAATGCTATCTTTCCTCTGTTGAATGGCTTTTGTACCTTTATCAAAAATCAGTTGGTCATGTTTGTGGGAGTCTGTTTCTGGGTTCTCTATTCTTTTTTTCTTTTTTTTTTTTAGGTTCTCTATTCTTAATTGCCTATACACTACAGTCTTGATTACTGTAGGTTTTTTTTTTTAAGATTTTATTTATTTATTTGACAGAGAAAGAGAGATCACAAGCAGGCAGAGCAGCAGGCAGAGAGAGAGGGGAAGCAGGTTACCCGCTGAGCAGACAGCCTGATGTGGGACTCGATCCCAAGACCCTGAGATCATGACCTGAGCCAAAGGCAGAGGCTTAACCCACTGAGCCACCCAGGCACCCTTCAAAATTGTTTTAGCTATTTCAATTCCTCTACTCCTTTTTGGGAGTTTTTCAATTATGAATTCATTTTTCTTAATACATATAGGCCTACTTAAATTATTTCATGTTGGGTGAGTCTTGTTAGTTTGTGGGGATTTTTGAGGAATTTGTTCATTTCATAGAAGTTGTCAAATGTATTCATGTATAATTGTTCTTAATATTCCTTTATTATCCTTTTGGTGTCTATAGGGTCTATAATGATGTCCTTTTTTTCCCCCTGATTTTCTGATAATGGTACTTTACATATTTTTTCCTTTGTCAGGCCTACAGAGGATTTGTCAATTTTATTATCTTTGCAAAGAACCAGTTCTTTGATTTCCTGTTTTCTCTACTGTTTTTGTATTTTAATTTTCATTGGTTTCTGCTCTTATCTTTATTATTTCCTTCCATCTGCATGCTTTGGGTTTATTTTGTTTCCTTGTAGGTTCTTGAGCAGGGAGATTATTGATTTGAGACTTCTCTTCCTTTGTATGCATTTAGTGCTATATATTTCCCCTCTCAGCACTGATTTAGCTGTGCCCCACAAATGTTGATATGTTGTATTTTCATTTTCATCAGTTCAGTGTATTTATTTCCTTGAGATTTCATTTTTTGACCCAGGGATTCATTATCAGGTTGTTATTTACTGTCAGTGTTTGGAAAGTTTATTGTTATCTTTTTGTTACTGATTTCTAGTTTGAGTCCATGGTGATTAGAGGACACACTTGGTATGATTTCAACTCTTTTAAATTGATGATGTTGTTTCATAAAAGCTCAGGGTTTGGTTTGTCTTGGTATATGTGCTGTGGGCAGTTGTAAAGAATGCGTATCCTAGTGCACCTGGGTGGCTCAGTGGGTTAAAGCCTCTGCCTTCGGCTCAGGTCATGATCCCAGGGTCCTGGGATCAAGCCTTGCATCGGTATCTCTGCTCAATGGGGAACCTGCTAACTCCTCTCTCTCTCTCTCTCTCTGCCTGCCTCTCCACCTACTTGTGATCTTTGTCAAATAAATAAATAAAATCTTTAAAAAGAAAAAAAAAGAATGTGTATCCTACAGTTGTTGGATGGAGTGTTCTGTAAATAATAATTAGATCCTGTTGGTTTTTGATGGCATTGAGTTCTTCTATGTTCTCCTGATTTGCTGTTGAAAATCAATTTCAACCAATTTTTGAAAGAATGGTGTTGAATTCCTTAACTGTAATTCTAAAGTTGTTTATTTCTCCTTTCAATTTTTTAAAAAAGATTTTATTTATTTATTTGACACAGAGAGACACAATGAGAGTTGAAACACAAGCAGAGGGAGGGGAAGAGGGAGAAGCAGGCTTCCCACCAAGCAGGGAGCCCTATGTGGGGCTAGATCCCAGGACCCTGGGACCATGACCTGAGCCAAAGACAGATGCTTAGTGACTGAGCCACCCAGGCACCTCTCTCCTTTCAATTTTATCAGTTTTTGCTTCACCTATTCTGCGGTTCTGGGGTTTTGTGCACATAAATTTAGGGTTCCTGTGTCTTCTCGGAGTGACCTTGTTATCATTTTGTAGTGTCCCTGTCTGTCTCTGGTCATTTTCTTTTTTCTTTTTAATCATTTTTTTTAATTGATTTTCAGCATAACAGTATTCATTGTTTTTGTACCACACCCAGTGCTCCATGCAATCCGTGCCTCTCTAATACCCACCACCTGGTTCCCCCAGCCTCCCACCCCCCCACCTCTTCAAACCCTTCAGATTGTTTTTCAGAGTCCATAGTCTCTCATTTTCTTTTCTTTGAAGTCTACCTTATCTGATATTGATATAACCACTCCTGCTTTCCTTGGATTAATGTTTGCCTGCTATATCTTCTCCCATCCTCATAATTTCAACCTTCCTGTATTGCTGTTTTGAAATAAGTTTATTGTAGACAATGTATACATACTTGAGTCACATTTTTAAATCGGTTCTGCTCTTCTCTGTCTTTTAATTGGTTTATTTAGACTATTTGCACTTAAAGCATTTATTGATATGTTAGGGCTTAAGTCAACTGTTTTATTTTTTTGGTCATTGATCTCTCTGTTTTTTTGTTTTGTTTTGTTTTTTAAGATTTTTTATTATTTATTTATTTGACAGAGATCACAAGTAGGCAGAGAGAGAGAGAGGAGGAAGCAGGCTCCCCACCAAGCAGAGAGCCTGATGCGGGGCTCCATCCCAGTACCCTGGGATCATGACCTGAGCTAAAGGCAGAGGCTTTAACCCACTGAGCCACCCAGGTGCTCCTACCTCTGTTTTTTACATCTCTGTTTTTTTGTGGGTTTTTTGTTGTTGTTTTGTTCTGTTTTGTTTTTTTGCCTTCCTCTGGGTTAGCTCAACATTTTTTAGAATTCCATTTTGATTTATCCATAGTGTTTTGGACTGTGTCTCTTTGGATAGCTTTCTCCTAGAGGTTGCTCTAGATACTACATTATGTATCTACATAGCTTATCACAGACTACTGCTGTTTTCTTCTTACCTATTCAGCTGAAGTATAGAAACCTTACTTCTCTTTACCTCCCTCCATTTATAATACACTTGTCTTAAATAGTTTATCCACACACATTTGGAACCAAATCAAACAGTTTTATTAATTTTGCTTTACCATCAAACATAATTTAGAGAACTCCAAAGGAGAAGTCTGTTATATTTATCCCTATTTTTGTGTACTGTCTCCTTTCTTGACATTCCACAATGTCTTCTCTTATGTTTAGAGAACTTTCTTTAGCTATCCTTTCAGAGGAGGTCTGCTAACCACAACTTTTCTTGGTTTTCCTTCCTCTGAGAATGTCTTCATTTCTCCCTTCCTTCCTGGATTATGTTTTTGCGAGGTACAGGATTGTGCATTCACTGTTGTTTTCTGTCAGCACTTGAAAAATCTCGTTTCCACTGCCATATTCTCTGAAGAGAAAGCCACTGTTTGAATTGCTTTCCCCCTGTAGGTAACACGTTGTTTCTTTCTTCCTGCTTTCAAAATATTTTCTTTGCCTTTTGTTTTTAGAAGTTTAATGATGATGTGTGTTGGCATGGATTTCTTTGGCGTTCTCCTGTTTGGGATTCATTCAGCTTCTAAACTTGTAGGTTTATGTCTCTTGCCAAATTTGAGAAGTTTCCACAGCCATTATTTCTTCAAATACTTTTCCAGCTCCTCCCTCTTCCACTTTTCATTCTAGGACTCTGATGACATGAATGTTAGATTTCCTAACAGGTTCCTGAGATTCTGTTAATTTTCTTTTTAATCTATTTTCTCTATATTAAGATTGGGTAATTTTTACTCTCCTGTCTTCCATTTTCTTATTTCTTTCCTCTGTTCCCTCCATTCTGCTGTGGAGCCCCTCCAATGAGCTTTGTATTTTAATTATTTTATATATATATATATATATATATATATATATATATATATATACACACACACACACACACACACACACACACACACATATGTATATACACACACACATATATACATGTATATTATATATATGTATATATTATATATTATATGTAAATGTGTTGTTGAAGTTTCCATTTCATTCTTCTTTAGGTTATCTGCTTTTTTACTGAAACATTATATTTCTTTTCTAAGTTTTTAACTTTTTTCATGTTTGAAATGTATTTGTAATTGTTCATAGAGGCAGTTATCATGGCTGTTTTAAAATCTTTGCTCAGAAGTCCTAAAATCTCTTGTCATCTCAGTACTGGCATCTACAGTTGTCATTTTTTACTGAATTTGAGATTTTTCTGTTTGTTGGTATGACAAGTGATTTTACTTGAAACTAGGATATTTTCATATTATTTTATGAGACTCTGAATCTTATGGAAATCCTGTGTTTTAAGCTTTCTTGGGACTTTGGCAGGGGACAGGGTGGACATTGCCTTATTGCTATTTCAGTGGAGGCAGACGTGCAGGTCCCCCATTGAACCTCTGTTGACACGGGAGGGGTGTCATTATCGTTCATTATTATCATTACTCATTGTTAAGCATTATTGCTAAGCAGGGGTGGAGGTTCCCCTTTGACACATGCAGGCAGGGCAGCCTCATTATCAGCAGGACAGAATGAAAGTCCGGACTCTCAACTGGGCATTCTCTGACACGACCTCAGTGGAGATATTTGGACACCCCAGTACAGCCTCACAGATGTGGAAGTCTAAGCTCCCCACCTAGGTTTTGCTGGCAGAGGTGGAAGCTTGGCCACAATTTTTTGTGTGTGGTGTTTGGCTGGAGCACAGCGTTTATTGATTTAAAAGTTTACTACCTTTTGAAGCTGTCCCTTCACTTGAGAAAGCAGGCTTCTGTTGGGGTGTTTGACATCCAAAGAGTTAAGTACAACTCACCACTGTGGTGTTCCATGCATCCTGAGATCTTCTAACTAGTCTGCCTTCTTCTATTCCCCTTTCAGAGCCTTATATTTATTTAATATCTGATGTGTAAGGCTTAAGGTTTACTTAGTGGGAGAAATGGGAGGACATGCGTCCACTTCGTCTTCCTGGAAGTTGGAAGTTCTGGAGCTCTCATTTTTAGTCAGCTTGGTTTTCGAGCTCAGTATTGTATGAGTGTGCAGCACCACCTCACAAACCAGAAGGACCCTGAACCACCCGTGGAAAACATTTCTTTCTTGGATTTATGTGAAAGGAAAAGTGTCTACCTCATGCTTGTCACTTTATGCATAATTTCACTTAATCCTTAAAATAATAGCAGAGGGAGGGTGTTATTAAGACTGAATTGCAGATTGAGAACTGAAGTTTGGAGAAATTAAGTAACTTGTTCCAGATCACACAGTTTAGTAGTTGGCAGAGCCAGGGTGTGAAGCCAGTTTTGCTCACGTTTTTCTCCCACCACATGCCTCACTCAGCTTTTTAGCTTAACCAGGACAGAAATGACCATTCCTGCTTCTTTTGCATGTCCATACCTAGTAAATCCCATGCAACTCGACCTCAATTCTCAGTTAGGTGAAACATATTCATACAGTGTGGTTTTCGTGTATAAATGTAGAGGGGAGTCCTATACCTACAGTAGGAAATTAGTAAATACCTATAGGATCAAATCAGAGAGAGATCCCACCATGTTAACATGTTCTAGAATTACCATATAAGTTGTGCCCACAATACAGTAGACTAATTCTTTAAGTAAATAAATATATACAAAATCATAAGTAAAAGAACTCATTGCTGCTCTTTGTAGGAAATGCTTGCATTCTGGGGAAAGGAGACATTTCTTTTTCTTTTTTTTTAAAGATTTTATTTTTAAGTAATCTCTATACCCAATGTGGGTTTAAACAACCCCAAGATCAAGAGTCTCATGCTCTACTGACTGAGTGAGTCAGGCACCCTGAAACGAGACATTTCTTTAAGAACTTAAAACATTTGTCTGCTGACGGAATATCCAAATAATGTTCTTTTGGTTTTGAAAAATCATTGACTCCATTTAAGCTTAAAAAAACTGAAAATAACTGTTGAACACAATCATTTCTGAGTTAGGCATTTCAAATTCTATTTTAATGTGAGAGAAGTTGTGGCAACTCTGTACAGATTACAGATTTTAGACCTATTTTCTGTCCCTGAAATTTTATTTAAATCATCTTAATCTTTTTCTTCCCTTTCTACTTTCCCCCAGTACTTGGCAATACTTGAATTCCTTGGAGAGTTTCAGCTTTGAGACAGCTATGAATAATTCAGGTTTAATCCCGCATTCATTCCTTTTCAAGTTCAAAATCTGACATCTTTTTTTCTGTTTATAAACCACAGGAGTTTGGTATAAGATAGTGATTGAAAAGAAAGATGGCTAAAGGAGATGTGGTATGTGATGTATTATTTATTTATTGAAGACACAGATGGGATTACATGTATGATAGTCACGTTTTTGGTTCTCAAGTTTTAATAATACTTGATCCCTGCTGAGTTTAAAGGAAGAGAATGACCTTTGCTGGTATCCTCTCAGGCCAGGCATTGTGCTGACCTTCTAAGAGTATCATCTCAGCCATCATTATCCCTAGTTTACCAGTTAGGAAATTGGGGGGGGGGGGTAGTTTGCAAGAGGTTAAATAGCTGTGTGGTAGAACTAGAAATGAACCTATAATGAACCTAAGTCTTTCAGACCCTGAAGCCCGTACTCTTTTCCCACACCACTAAAAAATCCTCTTGGGGTACCTGAGTGGGTCAGTGGGTTAAAGCCTCTGCCTTCGGCTCAGGTCATGATCCTAGGGTCCTGGGACTGAGCCCCGCATGGGGCTCTCCAATCAGCAGCGAGCCTGCTTCCTCCTCACTCTCTGCTTTCTTCTCTGCCTACTTGTGATCTCTATCTGTCAAATAAATAAATAAAATCTTTTAAAAAAGTCCTCTTAAGCTGAAAGCCAAAGAAACGATTTAACCTCTTGCATTCTGAAGAAGACCTACTGAAAATTCATCTCCTAGGCTAGCACCAGCCGTTGGATTCCATCTGGTCATCATTTGTCCAGCCACTTAATTGTTTTCCTTCCTTTTAGTCCAGAGCTTTGAGATTCTGACTACACATCAGATCACTGGGGAGTTTTTTAAATTATGTCAGACTCCACCCAATAGAGATTCTGATTATTGGCCTGGTATGGGGCCCAGGTAGCTATTTTTAAAGTCCCCAGGGGTCTCTGATGGGAAGCCAGGATTGACAACTTGCAGTCTCCTGGCTTCTATAATCTCTAACATTACCCCCTGTGATGGTTAATTTTGTGTGTCTACTTGCCTGGGCCATGGGGTACCCAGACATTTGGTCAAATATTTATTCCAGGTGTATTTATGAGGGTGTTTCTGGATGAGATTAACATTTAAAGCAGTGACCTGAGTAAAGCAGATTGCCCTCCCGGATGTGGGTGGCCATCTACAATTAGTATAGACCTGAATAGAACAAAAAGACTGAGGCTGACTCTCTTGAGAGTAAATGGGTCCTGCTGTCTGACTGCCTTGAACTGGAACGTTGGTCTCTTCCTGATTTTGGACTGAACTGAAATACTGGTATTTCTTGGGTCTCAACTGGCTTGTAGTGTAGCTTACACCATTAGCTCTCCTGGGTCTATAGCTTGCCAACTGCAAATCTTGGGATTTCTCAGCCTCCATAATTGCACAAGCCAATTCCTTATAATAAATTTCTTTCTATACGTATATACATCTTCTTGGTTCTGTTTCTCTGGAGAACCATCGCTAACACACTTTTTAAAAAAAATATTTTATCTATTTATTTGAGAGAGAGACAGAGAGAGAGCGAGCAAGAATGAGCAGAGGGGAGGGACAGAGGGAGAAGCAGACTCCCCATGGACCAGGGAGTGCAACACAGCGCTTGATCCCAGGACCCTGAGATCATGACACGAGCAGAAGTCAGATGCTTCACCGACTGAGCCCCTTACTTTTTAACTAAGACTTCTTGACACCTTTTCAGTCTCTGAGGTTTTTCATACTTTATGTCCCTTGAGACATCACAAGGAAAACTTTTTTTTTTTTTTTTTTTTTTTTTTTTTTTAAGATTTATCTATGTAGGGACACCTGGGTGGCTCAGTTGGTTAATCCACTGCCTTTGGCTCAGGTCATGATTCCAGAGTCCTGGGATGGAGTCCCATAATGGGGCTCCTTGCTTGGCCAGGAGGCTCCTTCTCCCTCTGCCTGCTCTGTCTGCCTCTCCCCTTGCATGTGCTCTCTCTCTCTCTCTTTCTCTCTGACAAACAAATTTAAAAAATCTTTAAAAAAAGATTTATTTATGTTATTTATGTATTAGAGAGAGAGAGAGTGGGGGAGGGGCAGAGGGAGAGGGAGAGAAAAAATCCTCAAGCAGACTCCCCACTGAGTGTGAAGCCCAACATGGGGCTCCATCCCAGGACCATGAGATCATGACCTCAGCCGAAATCAAGAGTTGGGCACAACCAGTTGAGCCACCCAGGCTTCCCAGGAAGCTCTTTTAAAATGGGGTTGGGATGAACATTTCTTGAAGGTTCCACCTCAACACTGATGCAGAGGCTGCAGGTCAGCCATAAAAACCTCACATTCCTGCTCCTGTGCTTCTCTCAACCAGCTTGGTCTGATTCTTGGCCTTTGTACTTGTGCCTATTCAGAGAAGCAGCTGTGAAATCAAAGAACAAAATACCTTTCTGTCTAAATGTAGCCTACCTAAAGTGGTATCATCACAGAAGGAGCTACCTGAGGGGTAAAGGCACCTTAATATTGGATGTCCACTGTTAACTCACGTTGTCTATTTGTCTCTCCTGTTGGTCTGGAGTCATTCTGCTCAGGGTATTGACCAGATGGCCAAAGCTGAACTTGGCATCTAGAGCCCAGCACTGAGTGGGGAGGTGACCACACAAAGACACAAGGGAAATATGAACCAAAGAGGGGTACAGACCAGTGCCACTGAGTGCCAAGCCGGTGTCCCATGCAAGACAAGGGGCGAGCAGGGCGTCAGAGAGGGAGGCAAAGTCAAGGGTCAAAAACCTAGAAGATGTAGCCAGAGGAGAATAGGATGGTGTGGGGTAAGATAACTATATTATAGAAAAATATAATATATATATTATATACATATATATATATTATATATACGTATACATATATATGTGTATATATAATATATACACATATATATGTATATATACACAATGGAATACTACTCAGCCATAAAAAGAAATGAAATCTTGCCATTTGCCATTTGCAACAAAGTGGATGGAACTAGAGGGTATTATGCTAAGGGAAATAAGTCAATCAGAGAAAGATAAATATCATATGATCTCATATGTGGAATTTAAGAAGCAAAACAGAGAATCATAGGGGAAGAGAGGAAAAAATAAAACAAGACAAAATCAGAAAGGGAGATAAACCATAAGAGACTCTTAATCTTAGGAAACAAACTGAGAGTTGCTGGAGGAGAGAGGGGAGGGGGAATAGGGTAACTGGGTGATGGACATTAAAGGAGGGCACATGATGTAATGAGCACTGGGCGTTATATAAGACTGATGAATCACTGACCTCTACCTCTGAAAACCAATAATACAGTATATGTTAATTAATTGAATTTAAATTAAAAAATATATTTAAAAAAGGGTTAAGTTACTCTGCCCTTCAAAAGGACTTTTCAACTTCCCATCTGTAGCCTTAACATTCAGAATGCTAATCCTGAGAGGACTTTTAGATACTTGGTTCTTAAGAACTAGACTCTAAGAAACAAAGACTAACAGCTATGTGTAACCATCTCATGAAAGACTGTGAAGTAAGAAGTGTAAACCAGACCAACTGGGATGAAGTCAGGACAGAAAGGATTCAGGGACCAAAGCACCACTGGTTAAAGGTGACGAAATTCTTAGTGAGACAGAGCAAAACTCACTTCATTTTTCTTATGGTTTGTGGTGTGTACACAACAAGTTATATAAAGTCTTTACTTATCAAAGGGTGTGTTTTTAACCACTCCCAAGAAATTCCTTTGTTGTCTTCATACAGACCCTGGGTTAAACAACAACAGTAACAACACTTCCAGAGGTTGTTATAAATAGAGATACATCTTGGGTGGACACAAGTGCCTGTAAAGACAAGATTCTGATGCCCAGAGTGGGGAAAATCCAGACTAGCAGCAGCCATTTGCCAAACTTTCCTATATACAGCAGACAGTTAGCACTGGGTGTGCTAATACCACCACTACACACTTATAAAAATACACAAAACAAGAGAGTGTTAAGCAAAGATTATTATTATTATTATTTTTACCTTCAGTGACTCTTTGCTGTCCAACTTCCTAAAATGACAGCTTTGAATGAAAACCATGAATCTGGGGCGCCTGGGTGGCTCAGTGGGTTAAAGCCTCTGCCTTCGGCTCAGGTCATGATCCCAGGGTCCTGGGATCAAGCCCCACATCGGGCTCTCTGCTCTGCGGGGAGTCTGCTTCCTCCTCTTTCTCTGCCTGCCTCTCTTCCTACTTGTGATCTCTGTCAAATAAATAAATAAAATATTAAAAAAAAAAGAAAACCATGAATCTAATTTCTCTTGGAAATTTCAATCCAAAAGATAAATGGAGACAAAGAAATTAAAAAGTTGTATTTCCATTAGCTAACCAAAGTGAAGAGCTGAAAAAATTATGCAGTTGGGGGAAAAATAAAAGACAAGTTATCCTTTCAAATCTATAATGTCTACACTCTGTCCAGGGCCAAGTTTGCCAGGTCCCGGGGCAGACTTCTGATTCCCCTGAAGCCAAGAAAACGTGGAAAATTGATGGTTACATTTTGTTCTCACATACCTATGGTACTAAAAAAAAAGGGGTTGGAAGAGGTTTCCTTTTGCTGGTATGGAATTGGAAGAACTCTAAGATCCAACCCAGAGTATCTTCCTTTTTTCTCCCAAATGTTTCCCTAGTTGGTTTTTAATTTACTTTTGGTAAAATAATAATAGCAAAATCATCTGAAAATTAAGCGTGAAATGAAAACTGATACTTTTATCTGCACACATGGCAGCACTGATGTGCTAATACAATACAGTTATGAATGCACCCCTAGATGAACTTAGGTAACTTCTTCTAATCCCACGAAGTCTGTTTATTTCGCTGAACAGGAATGATTTCTGTGGCTTTGTTTATTAGTGATTATTTTTCAAAGTTTGGGAAAATATAGCAAAAAAACCAAGCAAATGATAAAACAAGAGGATCATTCCTCTATGAGCTATTTACAAGGCACTAAAATAAATTGAAATTTACTCTAACAATACGGGATCCCAAAATGCCTTTCATATGTTTAAAGATATTATCAGTGTGATAGAAATTTATGGGGCACTGGCTTATGGTGTTGTAAACTAAGACTTTTTTGACCAAGTCATGAACTTGTGTTACTGAATAAAACAAAATATTCAAAGGACAGGATGGCGCCACATCTTAATTTAAAGTAGGACTAGGGATGGGGCCGAAAAAATTGAATGAAAAATTAGCCACTCCAACACAGGACTTTCAACCAGGATGATCCATTCATAGTCATATGACTGTTGGCCAATACAAATGAATCACAGATATGCAACAATGGGAACTTCTGGTTTACCTTCCTATTGTTCTCTTACCCCACACCATCCTGTTCTCCTCTGGCTACATCTTCTAGGTTTTTGACCCTTGACTTTGCCTATATAATATATATAATTAGTATATATATATTATATATACACATATATATGTATATATACACAATGGAATACTACTCATATATATGTATATATACACATACACCACATCTTCTTTCTCCATTCATCTGTTGATGGACATCTAGGTTCTTGCCATAATTTGGCTATTGTGGACATTGCTCGATCCCAGAACCCTGGGATCATAACTTGAGCTGAAGGCAGCTACTTAACAGCTGAGCCACCCAGGCACCCCGATCCCAATCTTTTGGTACTGGTTGAGACCTGATTTGTGACTCAGTATGTGGTCTATTCTGGAGAATGTTCCATGTGTACTGGAAAAGAATGTGTATTCTGTTGCTTTAGGATAGAATGCTCTGAGTATATGTGAAGTTCATCTGATCCAGTGTGTCATTCAAAGCCCTTATTTCCTTGTTGATCTTCTGCTTAGATGATCTGTCAGTTGTACTGAGGGGGGTGTTAAAGTCCCCTACAGTTATTATATTAGTATCAATGTGTTTCTTTAATTTTGTTATTAATCGGTTTACATAATTGGCTGCTCACACGTTAAGGGCATAAATATTCACAATTGTTAGATCTTCTTGTTGGATAGACCTTTTTTTTTTTTTAAAGATTTTATTTATTTATTTTGACAGATCACAAGTAGGCAGAGAGAGAGGAGGAAGCAGGCTCCCTGCTGAGCAGAGAGCCCGACTTGGGGCTCGATCCCAGAACCCTGGGATCATGACCTGAGTCGAAGGCAGAGGCTTTAACCCACTGAGCCACCCAGGCACCCCTGGATAGACCCTTTAAGTATGATATAGCTTCCTTCCTCATCTCTTATTACAGTCTTTGGTTTAAAATCTAATTTGTTGGATTGCCACCGAGCTTTCTTTTGATGTCCATTAGCATGATAAATGGTTTTCCACCCCCTCATTTTAGGTCTGGAGGTGTCTTTGGTTCTAAAATAAATCTCTTGCAGACTGTATATCAACGGGTCTCACTTTTTTATCCAATCTGATACCCTGTGTGTTTTGATTGGGGCATTTATCCTGTTTGCATTTGGAGTAACTATTGAAAGATATGAATTTAGTGCCACTGTATCACCTGTAAAGTCACTGTTTCTGTATATTGTCTCCATTCCTTTCTGGTTTGTGTTACTTTTGAGCTTTCTTTTTGCTTAAAGGATCCCCTTTAATATTTCTTGCAGGGCTGGTTTAATGATCATAAATTCTTTTAGTTTCTGTTTGCCCTAGAAGCTTTTTTTCTCTCCTTCTATTTTGAATGATATCCCTGATGAATAAAGTATTCTTGGCTACAAGTTTTTCTCATTTAATACCCTGAATATATCATGCCAGTCCTTTCTGGCCTTCCAGATCTCTGTGGATAGGTCTTCTGCCAGTCTGATGTTTCTACCCTTGTAGTTTACAGACCCCTTGTCCCAAGCTGCTTTCAGGATTTTCTCTTTGTCTCTGAGATTTGCAAGTTTTACTATTACATGTTGGAGGTGTTAACCTATTTTTATTGATTTCAGGTGCCTCCTGGACTTGGATGCCTGTTTCTTTCCCCAGATTAGGGAAGTTCTCCACTATAATTTGCTCCAGTATACCTTCTGCCCCTTTCTCTCTTTCTTCTTCTGGAATCCCAATTATTCTAATATTGTTTCATCTTATGGTATCACTTATCTCTCGAATTCTCCCCTCCCAATCCAGTAGTTGTTTATCTCTCTTTTTCTCAGCTTCTTTATTCTCCATTATTTGGTCTTCTATATCACTAATTCTCTCTTCTGCCTCATTTATCCTAGCAGTTAGAGCCTCTGTTTTTTGTTTTTTTTTTTTAATATTTTATTTATTTGTCAGAGAGAGAGGGAGAGAGAACAAGCACAGGCAGACAGAATGGCAGGCAGAGGGAGAAGCAGGCTCCCTGCTGAGCAAGGAGCCCGATGCGGGACTCGATCCCAGGACGCTGGGATCATGACCTGAGCTGAAGGCAGCTGCCCAACCAAATGAGCCACCCAGGCGTCCCATAGAGCCTCTGTTTTTTTATTGCATCTCATTAATAGCTTTTTTTTATTTCAACTTGATTAGATTTTAGATCTTTTATTTCTCCAGAAAGGGATTTTCTAGTGTCTTCTATGCTTTTTCCAAATCCAGCTAGTATCTTTATAATCGTTATTGTGAACTCTAGTTCTGACATCTTACGAACATCCATATTTATTAGGTCCTTGGCAGTTGGTGCTCCCTCTTGTTGTCTTTTCTTGAGGTGAGTTTTTCTGTCTTGTCCTTCTGTCCTTACAGAAAGTGGTTGCTTTTCTATTTGTAGAGTTGCAGCTATTCTTTTTTAGATCTCTGGTTGAGTTTGCAGGTGATCAGAATGATTTTATATCTAGCTACCTGAATTCCTGGGACCAGATGAAACCAAGGCCTCCTACTCCTCTGCCATCTTGGAATCAGCTCAGAATAACTTAACCCTTAAAGAAGTGAATAAGGAAGGCTCATTGTTAGAGGCACTGGCACTAGAAAACACTTTAGACTGTCCCCCCAATTGGTAACTCAGGCCATGGCTGTTTAAACACTTTTTGCCCAGTAGATGTGTTTCCTCCTTTTTGTGTACACACCTGACTCACGAAGAGGCTTCTACATACACACACCCAAAAGGAACAGACTTTCACTGCTGCCCATGGTGGGGAATGAGGGGTGGGAATGAAATTGTATCAGCCATGGAGAAAGCCCTAATTCAACTACTGCTAAGACCTTTATTATGTGAAGGGAGAACGTCTGGATCTTTTCAATCCCCACCAGATTCCCACTTGGACTAGACAAGACATGGGCATCTTCTTTACCTCACTTCTGGTTCATCTTTGTGTTATCTGGCCGGGTATCCTAAGTCCCAGTTTTCTTTTTTTTTTAATTTTTTTTTTTAAAGATTTTATTTATTTGACAGACAGAATGCAAGTAGGCAGAGAGGCCGGCAGAGGGAGAGGGAGAAGCAGGCTCTCCGCTGAGCAGGGAGCCTGATGTGGGGCTCGATCCCAGAACCCTGGGATCACGACCTGAGCCAAAGGCAGCCGCTGAACTGACTGAGCCACCCAGCCACCCCCTAAGTCCCTGTTTTCATACAGTTACATTGCAGCTTTGCTCCGCCATGGTCTGCTAAGATATAATTCTGAGTAGAATGGAATTACAAAACATACAATGAACTTGAAGGAGTCCTGAAGGTTATTGAGTATCCAACCTTCACTGTATGAATGAAGAAACCATAAACCATGGTAAAACTACAGTTGGACTCAAGAGTGTATTAATTGTGCTTTCCAGTGGATGGTTCTTCGTGCTGTCTTATGTTAGAGGCCTTTGGCAAAGCCAAGTGTTAACTCCTGCAGAAGCCACTCATCCCTTGCAGGCCCTCTTGGGTCCTCTGAGTTCCAGGTCATCATGTAGCACCACTAGTTTTCAGCCTTCCTGTCCCTGAACCCTGAAGAAAGGGGTTTGAAGCCTGCTATGAAGCCTCATGGAATATGATGTGGCCAGTGCCATGCCCCAGGAATTATACTGAAGCAAGTATTTGAGCATATTCCCCTGAGGTGCTTTGTAGAGTATCTCTAAAGGATAAGTCAGCCCAGCTTCATAAACAACATTGAGATGCCAAGAGGTTGCATAGTGAATCTAAGCTGGTGCTGGCACTGGCCCTGCCCATGACACCTGGAGACTTTTGGTCCAAGAAAAATCATAGAACACTAAGTTCTTGGTGACAATTAGAAAGTATCTTTCTGTTTATAATAATTGAACTTTCAGGAGCAGCTAAGGAGCCAAGGACTGTTCAGCTTTTTGAAAACGTGGTCTGTTTCCCTTGGAATAGATGTTGCATCTCTGTAATGAAGCCAAAGGTAACTGCATTGCTTTGAGTGGCAAAATTGCTGGAGATTTTACAGAGGAATTATTTAAAAGGCCAGCTGGTATGAGCTGGTTCCAGATCTGAAGAACTATAATGCAAATAAAAATATTTTATTTCACTCATGAATAACTAATTTCAGATACCTAAATACTAAGAAGGTGGAAGCAAGCCTGGGTGCAGATAGTATCAGAAAAAAGCAAATGCAGTTCCTCAGTGAGAATTGCTGCTTCATGATCAGGAGACATTAATGTGCAAGACAGTCTACATTCCATTATCCCCTGCTTCCAGAGGCTCTAATGAGATTGATGTTCCCATGCAGATAAGTTCCAAGGAAATAAAATTCCATTAACTAATGTAGTTTTGGTTTCACTAGGAATAAAGAATGCATCTTAACAAAATAAAGAAGGAAAGTTTATTTTTCAGGAAGCTGAAACCATATGTTCCCAGATGCTGCTTTGCTCCAAAACTCGGGGAAAGAAGGTTAAGGCTACTTCTTTGGGAAAAAGGAAAACAGCAACACTCAAATCGTTATTTCTCAAAACAGAACAACAAGCCCTCAAAAATAGTAAATGTTACCAGAACAATAATAAACAATGGCACAGATGCCTATCTTAAGAAACGTGGTCAGTCACGTCTTACATTGCGCAACCGACAGCCATGTGCTCAGGCATTTCTGTGATGATTGAAGACACATTCTGAGTTATAAACATCCATCACAGATTCAAGTATGCAGCTCAGGATTCCAGAACCACAGTCTGCCAGTTGTTGACCATTAGTGACATACCAAGTATTACTGAGATCGCTGCAAGATCTCTGGGTTTGCACGAAACAGCTGAAATATTACTCAGTATAAGAAAGTACCTGGGGTGAAATAACCCTTCTGGAAGCCTAATAAAGAAGAAAGGAAATGTGCCATTTAAAGCCAAAATTGCTTTCCTGAAGCATGGTCAAGTCGTACATGAAACACAATGGCCTTTCCATGCCAGAGGAGTAATAGCTCATTTCCCCTGCACCCCTGGACTCTCTTTTCCCTTAAGTTTTATTATATGTTTAAGTATACATTATTGGTCATTCCAAGTGCATGAACTTATGACAGGTTGAAAGAATCTACTTACTCTAGAAACTGTTGAACACTCAATTGGCATAATTTAGACTCAAAGTCACTCTACTTTTAGAGCATGTCAGTGCTTTGTTATCTAGGACCTAGAGATGATCCAAGTGAGAGTTTATCTGGGCCTTTTCCAGCTTCTACATAGCCACTTGCCACTGTCTTTTTGCAGTTTTACTCCTCCTGAGCACTACCAAGAGCCTTGTGCTGGAGATGCAAATGGAGATGAAAAGGGTTAACTTTTATACAAAGAGAAAGCTGAAAGTCTAGCTAAAACTGTGTCATGGGACTTTCTGTAGGCTCTGAATAAATACAGCCTCTCCAGTCACTGCCCCCCATGTATACCCTTTAACAAGGGTTGTCTGAGGGTTGAGCCAAGAACTGGGGTCTGTTGTAGGTTGAGCTGGTCCCAAGCAAACTGTGAACCAGCTGAAAATTAATTTCCCAAGTGCTCCGCCATGGTCCTCACCACACATCTGTCCCAGCACTTCCTTCCAGGCACTCAGCATCAGTCCAAATTTCAGAACCCTGCTTAACTAACAACGAGTAATAGCCAAGTCTGGCTCCGCCTCACAGCATCTACATTTTAACCAGGATTACAGCTCAAGCAAACAACCTGCCAGAGAGACTTAGAGAAAGCGTCCAATGAAGGTAGGGGCCGTGTGTGTGCCATTCATGTGTATATCCCCAGGGCCTGACCCTTAGGAGGAATTCAATAAATATTTGCTAAATGGACAAATAAACTAGTGAGTGACAGGACATGGATGGCAGAGCATGGCCTGCCATTTGGGAAAGTTTGACAAGAAAGGACTCCAGCTAGCAGGAACAGACCACGCAGGGGCACAGGCCGGGAGTGAGAAGTGTTCTCCCGGCCCACTTCCCTGCCACATACCACAGGCCGCTGTCGCTGGTGGTCCCCACCCTAGTCATCTGAAATTCAGTCCTGAGACAGGGTGGAAAAGTCCTCAACCTCAGACTCTTTTGTGCATTCTCTGGGATGGCATTTTGGGTTTGGGTGTCTTTTGTGTTGTTTTTTTGTTGGTTTATTTGGTTGGTTTTGCTTTCTGTAAATAGTGCCTTGAGCTGCTGATAAAGTAGCCTGGTATACACGGGTGGCCCCCAAATGCTTGGCATTATTTGAACCTGCTCTGTTGTCTTAAATTGATCTTAACAAGATCAGAGGAATTTGGATATGTTTAGTTAAGGTTTAGATCTGCATACTACAGATAGACCAGCTTTTAATTCCTTCTTTTCTTCTTGTATTATTTAAGTCCATGGGCACTTAGAATTGGTATATAAACACTGCCAGGTACTGCGAAAAGAGGCAGCATGTGGAACTTGAGGTCAGAGCTGTGAGCTTTTCCCCAGAAAAGCGTGGAGATTCCAGAGATCTCAATCCATGGCTTCAGTTGGCTTCAATGTCAGTTTTCTTCTCATTCTTCAGCTAATTACTGACTTCGTTGAATTTCATTGTGGACACCCTTGAGTCAGATAGTTCAGTGTGGAAGCTAACTTATAGTTATGGTTAACTAGCTCCTCTGACTCCTCCACAGTTTAAATCTGCTTTTCCCATCTGTGGAATTTTCCTGCAACTGACCGGGCTAAGTCAGCTACCGACCCTTCCTGCAGGTCCCCTTCCCTGTACCAGGCCCACTGACTGCAGAGAGCTGCTTCTCCCTCAGAGAGAGGCTCATGCCCAGAGAGGAGACCTGGGTCAGAAGGGTCAGTTTTCAAGCAATGAAGAAAAGTCTTCACTGGCAACATGGGAGAAATACGCTGATCTTGTGTTTTTACCGTAGAAGTGGGTGGAAAGGGGGAATTTGTGGCTACTTCCTTTCATCTTGTTGGTGATTGCTTTTCTTGGATAAAGTAGCAACATTCCTAAAAAACTAGGAATCATGACCCTTGAGACTGAAAATGTATATAGCAGCTCTGATTTTTCAAACATAGAATGGGGTGACAAAATCAGTTTCCAGAAAGTGTTAGGACTGTAGGCATTATTATTGCTGAGGGAGAGGCAGTGGGGGTTGGTGGAAGGAGGAACAGCATGCCCATCGCCACTGTCTTAAAGTTCCCATATGTTTTGGAAGTGCCCATGGAGGAAAGACGAATGAAGACAGACCCTGCTTTGTTTTTTCAGCCTAGAAAGTTAGGTCATATACCTTACCTGCTTCCCTTAGGAGGCATTTAAAACATTTGGACACCGAGTATCTATAACTTTCCTTCTCTTGCTAGAAAGTGCTCTGAACCAGAAGTGATAAAGATGAGGAGTCAACTGTGAAACTCTCATGTTTCTGGTGGCCCCAAAACCCTCTGCACTTTTTCCTGGTTGGGTGACATAGTATGAACCCTAAGTGAAAGAGTGAGCCAGTCTTTAGACTTCGGTCTTCAAGTACTCAAAATCAAAGGTGGAGAGTACCCCCACGCTTGGTTACTGGTACCTAGTTAAATGGATTTACAGTTGCATTACCTAGTTTTAGCCTCCACAAATGGATATGTGACTTTTAAAAGCTCTTATAAAAGAACCAGGGATTAAAGATAGCACTGTTTTGGGGGGTTAAGGGAGTAGGAGAAGAGTAAATGAAACAAGATGGGATTGGGAGGGAGACAAACCATAAGTGACTCTTAATCTCACAAAACAAACTGAGGGTTAATGGGGGGAGGGGGGTTGGGGGGGTGGGATTATGGACATTGGGGAGGGTATGTGCTATGATGAGTGCTGTGAAGTGTGTAAACCTGGCGATTCACAGACCTGTACCCCTGGGGATAAAAATATATTATATGTTTATAAAGATAGCACTGTTTAACAGTACATCCCCAAGAAAATCAGACAATAATGGCGCAAGAAACTTTTCCATCATTCCTCCTGAAAATGATTTGCCAATCACATTACAGAGTGACAGTGTTACAGGGTAGAAACAGTGACAGTCTGATGTGATTTGCCAAGCAGTTGGCCAGAAAACCTTCAAAGTTATTAAAATGTCACTGGAAGATATGGATAAAAATGTACATGTATAATTATTATGATAGATCACATGCTAAGTGTATTTTGTGCCCTGAATTATTAAGTAATGATGATAGCCTGTGTAGATAATTTATAAGTTAGTGAAGAATAAATAAAGTCAGGAATTCGGGAGTTATATGTTCAAATGCTTGGAACCCCTTGCTCTAAGAAATGGTACCTACTAAGTTGACGGTCTAAGGTTGGTGGTCTATTCCGAGGTAGGCGTGGCCTCCAGGGACAGACCCTCCTGCAAACCGAGGGATGATAGAGGCCACCGATGAGAAGTGAGAGGATATATACAAATGAGGAGGATGGGAGATGTCCCTCTCTTTCCAGAGGGATGCAAAACTAAGGAAGCAACTTAAGAAAGTGGACACAAATTGACCAGAGCACCAGGTTCCGTCTAGGAGCTGGTCGGGAAAGGTGAGTGTTAGCAGCTCATCTGGTCATGGAGGCCCATTGAGTGCAGCTCACTCATGCCAGCCTCACTACCTCCCCACTGTGGGTGGGACTCAGCATTCAGAGAACACACATAGAGGTATATATGCTAGGTTTTGATTCGAACCTTTGGCCTTTTGCATTTCATCATCCCAGTGTGGCTTTTTCCCGTGAAGGCAAATAAACCTTGAGTTTCTATCACTTTTCAAGGTTTCTGGTAAGAAAAGGCCCAGGAGCTCTTGTCAGGGCCGCTGCATTAGGTTGTGCAGGTTTTGCTCTGCAGAAAGTTTTCCAGAAGGCCTGATCTGCCTAGAAGTCACCTTTTTCTAACTCCTACAGAGACGCTTACATTGAATTGCCATGGCTTTGCAGTGAATTTTCGCAGAATAGAGCAAAAAAAAGAGAGGAAAAAAAAAGATCAAGCACTAAGTCTAATGAATTTTCACTCTTCAGCCTGGAGTGTGGCTTTATGAAGGCCCAGTAAGGTAGGTTCATGTTGCATTCACCCTCAGTGTTGTTAGAGAAGCCACTTGAAATCAGATTAGGTGGTGGAGAGAAGCCCAGTGTGAGAATTGTATTGCTATCACTAGGAGCCATCCCGAAGACAACAGGGATGGATTTCATTTTGGGACCAAGACTTTTTGAGTTGCTGCACAAATGCCACTTGTTTCCAGAAACTAACAAGCCATGTGCTTCTCGTTCGTTACCTGCTGCCACTCTTTCCCAAACATGCTTGCTTTGGGATCCTCACCCACTCAGACTGGTTAAGAGGGACAGTCAGTTGTGATCCAGGCTGGGAAGTGAAGGAGGGCTCTCCAGAGGACCAGGACAGTGCCCTCTCCACTCAGAAAACTGGGAGCAAAGTGATCAAACTGAGCAGCACTGAGTGTCCAGCCCGTCTCCCTGGCAGTTCTCTCTTCAGCACGGTGCGGTCTGGGTTGCAGAAGACCTGTAAATTGCATAGTAATGGCCGGTTCCTCGGCAGGAATAAACATGTGCTTTGAGTTTTCCAAATGAGTCAGATGCACGCTGTGAGATAAATGCTGATAGCAAGCAGATGTGACATTTGCTTTTCAAGAGGGACAGAGAGGGATCGTGTGTTGGCATCTTCCACACTCTTTGAGATGATGGACTGACACTTAATGGGGTCTGTTCCCTTAACAAGAAACATTGGGTGGTGGGTGATTCCCCCCCACATTCTTTCTTTCCATAAGAGGATTCTACATTTTAAGCCTTAAATGTAAACGTGTACTGGCTCCAATTTGTCGGCTGACTCTAATCGCCTCGGAACTTATATAAACTCTAGGTGAGTAATTTCCCCAAGTACAGTGCCCCCTTGGAATGTGTGTGCTGTGAACTCAGATTAAACTTTTAACCTCACATTTTTCTGGGAAGGATTATGATCCACATTTTTATTGTTTGAAAAAGGCCATCAGAAACTCCAAAATGTCTAGTGCCCTTTCTGTGCGTGTTTGAATCGGTACATCCGCACATGAGCCTCTCCCTTGTGCTGTGTGTGCCCCAGCATTGTAGACACATGCGCCCCCCGCCCCCCGAACTGGGGTGTTGTGCCAGCATTGGAACCAGAAGGCACCAAACTCTTGTCTTCCTTAGGGTCCTTCCAACTGAATTGTAAACCATTTGTAGGGCCTTGTGTCCTCCCAGCTCAACTGCAGAAACCCTGAGTGTCTTTGCTGATGCACGCCATGTGCCAGTTGCCAAGTGACATACATAACACATTCATCAACAGAGCAGGAGGTCTGAGACCTAGTTTTCTGTTGCACTTTTCCACTCTTCTCTTTCATTCACCTCCTCTCCTTCTTCCAGCACTTGGGTCAGCAGATGCTAGGCTCCCCCCGCTCCCAGTGTTTGCAGAATGAGTCCCAGATGCCAAGCTTGAAAATGTAACATTTCTTAGCAATCTTGTCCCTGTCCCTGTACACATTAACCACTTGCTCAAACCTTTTAGCTGAGTCTGTTAGCCCTTTAATACAGGGCTTTTTATTTTTTTTTTTAACTGAGTTGGTAGAAACAAGTGAACTGGTTTATTCTCCCAGGTGCTTCTAGTTTTTTGTACTTAATTTTTGTTTGAGGACTACCAAGAGCTAGCTGGTATGATATTGATGTCCTGGGAAGGACAGGGACTGAGTATCAAGCATTGGTTCTTTTGCCAGTTCATTGTGCAGTGTTGGGTAACTCAGTGTATCTGCTTGCCCATTTGTAGAATGGAGATGTTGGATGTAGTGGTCTTCCTGTTGAAACAGTAGTTGTCCTATTAGTTTTACTGTAAGGTTTCCAGGAAAACAAAGACCACGCAAAAGGCAAAGATGGGAAACCTCCAAGGCAGAACCTCCAAGGCATGTTAAACATTGCTCTGCAAAGCTCTGTGAACATGTTTTGGTGCAACCTTCTTCTGCAAACACTGTGACGCTGTTTTCACGTTCCATCTCACCATCCCATGGATATTTTGGACTCTTGAACGAAATGATTCTGGCACTGGAAGAACAAGGGAGGCTCTGGTAGCATCATTTCCATCCCATTGTTTGGAAAATTGATTGACTAATTGCTTTCTGGGGTTAACTTT
Source organism: Enhydra lutris kenyoni (assembly GCF_002288905.1). Taxonomy (NCBI): domain Eukaryota; kingdom Metazoa; phylum Chordata; class Mammalia; order Carnivora; family Mustelidae; genus Enhydra; species Enhydra lutris. The sequence continues at coordinate 16,183,443 of NW_019154092.1, forward strand.
CCTCAGCACTCATCTGCACATTTACACCCTCTAGGTGTAACCCAGTGTACCAGACTGCTTCCCATTTTCTGAGCCCCTCTTCTCTGTCATATGGAATCACAAAGTTGAGCCCGGTGTAGATTTTTATGTTTTTGGCTTCATTTCATTGTTGTTGTGGTATTAGCCTCATCAATGCCACGCAGCTGGAATTTGACCATGTAGCAAATCCACAGGCAAGTGTTGTGGGGGAAAAAAGCATCCCTGTATTCCTGCCTCCAGAAGAGAGTTTGAGGTTTGGGATCTGCTCTGAGGAAGGACTGATGGAAGATACCATCACCTATACCTCCAGCAGCCACCACCATCACACCCGTGTGAATATTGCAATGCAATTTGTTATCAACCTTGGTAACAAGCGTCCCAGAGATCCCAGTGCTGGTGCTGGAATGGCAGTATTCATTAACTCGTTAGTTTTACAAACATTTGTTGCACACCTATTGTATACCTGGATAGGCACTGGAGATACAAAGATATATGCAGATGGCCCTGCCTTCAAGGAGTTTATCACCTAGTAAAGGACACAAGTGTATACATAGTGTGCCAGAATAGAATGTAAAAGCTACACCAGGGGCACGGATGAAAAGCTGTATAGGAACAGAGACCAGAATTCTGAGTTCTGCCAGGATTTCACTCAGCTAAGGGTATTCCAGTCAGAGGAATCTGCATGGGCAGATGCAGAGCAGCATAAAAGGACACGGCATAATCAAGGCATGATGCAGGTCAGTGTGATTGCATTACAGAGTCATGGTGGAAGATGGCAAAATACAAGGCTGGAAGGCTAGAGAGGCAGGTTGGGATCAGAAAGAGCCTTATGCAGGGACCATGAGTTAAATACACATTTGTTCTCCAGAAAATTAGGAGAGTTTACAGAAACACACATAACAAATACATAAAGAAGAAATTGAATTGTAGGAAGTATGAGGGATGAGGATGGAAAAGACCATGAAAGTTAGTTGTTCCTATATAGTTTATGTACAATTAGTTGTTACAGTTAGGACAGAAATTTGACACTGTGGGGCGCCTGGGTGGCTCATTTGGTTAAGTGTCTGACTCTTGATTTCAGTTCAGGTCATGATCTCAGGGTCCTGAGACCGAACCCAAGTTGGGCTTGGAGCTTAGCAGGGAGTCTGCTGAAGATTCTCTCTCCCTCTCTGCCTGTCCCCCTGCTCACACGTGCACATGTTCACTCTCTCTCTCAAGTAAATCTTAAAAAGATTTTCACTCTGTACTTCCTAAATGCCACAGCAAAAAGAGAAACTTGAACTAATGAAAAAAGCCAGAGAAACAGGCTTTTGCTGGAACTAGGACCCAAGGGAAATTCATCCATTGATTCTTATCAAAGGCTCCATGGGGGCATACAGTGGAAATATCTTCAACCATATTCTTACACTAGCAATTTGTATAGAACTGTTTCTTGTAATGTCCCTCAGTGTTAAGCCAATGGCACATTGCCAAAGTGTAATTCAGTAAAAGCCGCTCTGCACAGGGCCATAGCAGTTCAGCCTAAGCCTGCTGCTTTGCGATGGTTTGGCTTGATGTACGGATATGATTTGCGGTGTATAAAGGAAGAGAAGTTCTTCATATCTTTTGGGCAATCATCCATGAATATTATTTATTACAACAGGATCTTAAAAAGTACTGGACAGCAAGCAGTGAACTTAAGCTTCTATTCATTGTCAAAGACCTCAAGAACAAAAGAGTGTGAACCTTGGGTTATGCAACAGAAAAATCTTTTCCAAAGATGTTTAATCATGGAAGGAAAGTAATTGGTCATCCTGGACTAATGGTGTAATCCATGGCTCAGTTCCAGCTGACCTGGAATTAGGGCTGAGTTGCTAAGTGGAGTTCCCTGATCTGACAGCACGTGTCTTGCTGTGAACTCCTAAGTTGAAGGTGGGAGCATAAATAAGTCCTTACATCATACAAGGAAAGCTGTGGGCTGAGCATCGTTTGACATTAGGCCCTTTTCCTCAGCAGCTGAATCAATTATGTGAAACATAAATGTAGGTCCAACAGACTGTGGGTGTGTGTGTTTTGTTTTCGTCTCAGGAGGCCTGTGGCATTCACCAAATAGCATCTAAACTAAGAGTGTAAATTCCACTACACCTAAAAAACACATTCCACATATTTATGCAACACTGTACAATTTATAAAAGATATTTCGATCCTTCCCACCCAGTATCTAATTCGAATTACACAGAACTTTGAACAGGACTGGTATGATTATCCCATAATACATATGAGAAAACTGAAGACTTGCTCAGTTTGGCGTGCACATGGAGTAGGAGAACAAGGATCATAACTTGGCTCTTTTGATTTTAGTACAGTTATTTTCCTCTCTTCCAAGACACACCTGACTTACTCAAAGGAAAAACAAATTGTAGGGTATGATAACCATGCTCCGCAGCCACCAGGCTACAGTACTGCCAAATGGAAAAAATTCCATACACTGTAAGTAGGGAAGGCACCCTGCAGTTAACTCTGAAAAAAGTATCCACTCCTTAGGCAGGAATGTGAGGCATCTGTTATGGAAAGACAAGTACTTCCTAGTTCCTGTAGTCTGTGGGTGATCCCAGGTGTGCACTGGCCAGAGACAATCCAAGGGTCTGTTCTACCAGCCTTCTGTTTACCAAACATACGGTGCATTGCCATGTATGATTGTGTGGACGCACTTGTTCTCTGTATAATGTAAGATTAGTTGTACAGATATTGTAGAAACTTTAAATAATCTTATCTGTTGATACCAAATGACCAAATCTTCCCGAAGGTACTTATGGTAGCTATAAAGATGAACTTGAACTCTGTATATTGTAATAATTGCTTTTCTGAGTACTCTGCTTAAGTAAAAGTAAACTCTTTCTGCTTCCTGCCTACTTTTGCACTGAACATCTGAAGAGCCAACTTGTGTCTAGTTGCTTTAATGTGCAGCAGAGAATTTGTGGATATAGACGGTTTTCTCTTGGTTCTCCCTGAAAATACAAAGATAGGAAGTAAAATTCAGACATCGATGCCACCGCTGACATAATGCACTAAATTGTAAACTGGCGTCCCAAAGGACAGGATCTCCTCCTGATCAACCAGGGTTCTCATAACCAGAGAGTCACTGCCACTCAAAGAGATGATCCCAAGACAGCACCATATATCCCCAGTTTGTTTCCAGGAGGAAATCCCAGATCTCAGTATGGCAGTCAGACCCATTAACTCATAACTTGTTGTGTATTCACTCAAAAATTGAGACCCTTTTGATGCAGTTACTTGCCAACGATACCCAAGAGCAGCCTGTCCCCAAATCAATCCAGGAAAAGCATTCCGGAATGTGTTTTCCTATTCTCTTCTCTGTTTGGGCACACAATACCACTCACCCCTTTCCAGTTAGCATCCAGTTGGGTACTGACTCCTAAAAATGAGAGAATGTATCATCTCCTGAGTTATTTTCAGTTCAAAACATTGGAAGTCTACAAGGTGAAAGTTGCTACACATCCGAAGAGCTTTCTTATCTCCAACCTCCCAAGTTGTTGAAGATGGAGTTCATGTTAAGTCAGTGGAAGCAAGACCCTCTGGCAGCCAAACCCGAGACTGGTTTGGAAAAGCCCACTCTTTAGAAATGACTTTGCAGTAGCTGGAAATTCACACACGAAAGATAGGAAAGGAAGGAAGAGAGAAAGAAGAGTGGAATCAGCTCCCTGTCAATGCACAACTGCCCACAGCCACCTGCATGGTTCCTTCCTGACAGACACCAGTTTGCTGCCGTGGAGATGATGTCTGAGCACCACTGTAGTGGGAGAAGACTGTCCTTGTGTCTTTGTGACCTGCTACTATACCGTAACAAGGGTATTAGGAACACAGGGCCTTCTGAAGTCTTAGGGATTTTAACACATGCACCAAAGGGGTCTTTGCCTTTGTTACCTTTTCATCTTGAAGTACAGAAAAGAGTCATTTGCAAAGTGATCCTTAGTGCCTTGAAATAGTTAATGGAACATCTTGAAAATGTCTGGGTCCCAGAGGGTCATTTCTGCTTTGAAAGATTGTGTTTCAAGGTTCTCATCTTGCCTCTTTTTCCCAAAATAGCTCTTAGAAGGACAAGCGTGTACGCCATCTCTGCTTCGGTAGCAAACCAGCTTTTGTGGAGTAGGACCGGCTTCCCTTCCCAGATTTTGGGGGCATCTGAGGCCTCCTGCTCTTGGGAAATGCACATGTGATTGGGAGCAGTGTAGCCCCCTGCTGGGCAAAGCACTCGTGGGGCCTGGGAAAGGCCTCAGGTTGACGTGGTGTCCTGTGAAAAAAGAGTCTGGCAGTGTGTTTGCTCCATGTTTTTATTTATTTGTGCTTTTAATCTTAAAAAAAAAAAATTCCATCAGGATCTTCTCTTTGGCCTTTCAATTAGAACAAAAGCCAATCAACAGGAAGTAATAGATGAGATCTGTGGATACCATGGCAGAAAATGGATTTGCATTTGCGGCCTGATCTGTGAGGGTGATTTTGACTACCGATGAGATTTCCACATCCATTGGCCAGGCTCAGGGATTAGCAATTTTTCAGAAGGGCCATACCAAGTTTTCAGCTCTGTTCTTCAGACTTAAGTCTGTGGGTGGCATTTGAGTGAGCTCGATTCTCTCAGGGAGGAGAGGAAGCAGAGGGGATGATTATTCTGAATCAGTGAGAGAAGACCAAGGATGACCTTATTTTTGACCTGGTCGTTGGATTAAAGAACCCCCAAAGGGACTTGCTGTTACAGTAACTTGGAGAGCTTCTCTTTTAGCATATACAACACAATCTCATTTTTTAAAATTGCTGCAGAGTATCCTACAGCTTGGCTATGTGTGTGTGAAATGGATGTATGTATCTTGCTTTTCAAACATCATCTCCTAATTCTGCCTAAAACAGCTTCCTTTTCAAAGTTACATTGGTTGAAAGTCTATCATAATAAATTCAGTATTGTTAGTGAGCTTTCTTTCCGTTATTAATGTCCTTGGGAGAGTTGTGGTGAGTTGTTCTAGCTTCACAGTAAATTGTGAATAATGTAAACAGGTTGCTTTCCTTCTAACACCTGGTTTACACACTCTCCAGGAGTGTTGTAGAAGGAAGAGGTACTCAGAATCCAGGGGAATTCAGGAGGAGAGCAGCACGTAAGGAAATTTCACTAGCTGACAGGCAGAGGAGGATACCAGGGGCAGGTAGATGGCATTCAGGAGAAAGTGGTGGTGGCAGGAGGACTCCAAAGATAAACTTCTTCCCATGTTGAAAGTACAAAGCAAACCCTGGTTTGGGAGGAAAGGTGTATGCTTTCCCAACGGTTCCTTGGCCTGAAAGAAAGGGAGCAATGGTAGGTGAGAATTTTATAAGCACAATCAGTTATGTAATTACTGATGTGTCTACTCCTCTTCAAGTGTCCCAAGGAATCAGATTTTGTGACAAAAGCTGGCTTTAATGTCACATTATTAGTTGGTAGCCTGTCATTGCCAGGAATGAGGAGAATAATGGAACCCTCCATTATTTCTCCACTGTTATCTCTATTTATTCCATCTCTGTGTGACACACTAGCTCTCAGACATTGGGTGGCCACAGGAGTTAATCAAATGGTTTCAGCAAACTAAAGCCAAGGTTTACAAACATCACTGCATGTGTGCTTGGCATTTGAGGAGACCCACATACATACAAAAACTTTGAGTGAATCTCTTCATAAAGAGGTGGGTGATTGATGCGAGCTCCTACTTGGAAGCCACAGGAGCATGCGTAGTATTGATGGCGCCATGCTAATTAAGACTAATGGCCAAGAGAGCCATTGCCGATGACCCAATTAGGCAGATTTAGTTGGAGATTATACGGATAACTCTGGCTAAGACATCAATCTAGTTCAATTTTACAAGGCTTCCATTTAAAATGAGGTGGTATTTGAGTATAATAAAATAGTATAATAAGTAGTTTACTGGGTCTTGCTATTGTGGAAGCTGAGTGCTACTCACAGCCTTAAAAGTTACCACATTAGCTTGATTTTTTTTTTCATGGACTAATTAGGGAGATGGCTTATTACCAAGTTATTTTTGTTTATTATCCCTCCCGCTGTCCTTCTGAGACCGTTACACAGTTCACTAGCCCCTTGACAAGAAGGTAGACATGAAGAAGGTGAAGCTCATGTCTGTCTCTCTGCCTAGCAGCAAATCTGGTAAACTGTTTTGTAGGGAAGATACTGAAACTATTGGCTGAAAACATACCTGTGTGTTACCACATGGATTACATCTTCCTCAGATTCCCCTAGATATCCCCAGTGTTAGAGCTGATCATTGGTGGGTAGGGTAAAAAGTAAACTCAGCAGGTTTCTGCTTGTATGACATTAGTTTTGTCACATGTAAGGGAAAACAGTGACAAATCCAACAAGATACTGAAGCATTTTAAAATTACCCAATTTGACAGTGATTACACTCATCAAAACCATTTTTGCCTATGTCTGTAAATACTGTCAACAGTTTCTCAATTTTCTTAGGGTACATTTTTTATTTTTATGTAGAAATACAGTCATTTACGGTTGTATCTGAATCAGTGATGCTATGAGAGATTGATCAGTTCTCAAATGTGGCATAGAAAAACATCACCGGGGGATTGCACTATGGCATAAAAGCCTTCAACCTTTTCTTAAGTGGGGAGAGGGAAATCACAGTATTATCCTGGTGGAAATTTTATCATGAGGCTTAGACCAGAAGCAGATGTTTCTCTGTCTCTTGCCATTAAGCATGGGTTTTGAGGGTTGGGTGGATGAGAAAGGGGGGTGAGAGGAGTAAGAAAAGCAAGGAAAAAGACCGATATAAGGCCACTCCAGTTTCTGCTAGTTTATTGCTTTTTCTCCTAGTGACTCCCAGTTACTGCCATAGGCTAAATTCCTCAGTGCATTCTTCAGTTTCTTGTCCTGATGCAAGAAAACGCCGTCTTAAAGAAGGGCGTACGTTATCCCCCTTGGAAAAAGAAATAACAAATAATTAAGACCACAGCTCAGAGAGACCCAAGTTTATTGGCAATAAAAGGCAGCTGTGCTGACAGCTCTACCAATTAATCTGCCAAAAGCGAGCATGTCACTGTGTTAGAAAACAGGACTGGAAACATCCAGGGATCTATATAAAGCTTGGACAACAGTCTAGAGAACATGGACAGCAGTGTGGCACCCCACCTTTCAGCAGATGAAGCAGTTCTCCATTCTGGCTCAACAAAACTCCTCACCACGTGGAGAGCCCCTCAGGCCTCAGTCAGGTGTGCACCTGACCCCTTCCAGAGGCTCTGTGCCCCTACAAGGTGCCAGTAGGAACAAAAACTTTTCTGGACTTACAGTTTTTGTGTACCTTGAGGTCCTGCAGGTGTGTTATTTTGTTAAATCTTCATAATCACACATAATTATGGGGAAATATTAGCATGTTAGTGTCCATAGATGAGGAAACTGAGGCACAGAGCCTCCAAATTCAGGTCTCCCTAGTTCCCATATCCATTCTTCATATCCAAGAGCATATGCTTCCCGATGAAACATCACGGAATGTTTGTTGTAGACCTGGCTGCCATGAATTTATGGCGTGAATTTGGACAAATCATTGAACTTCTCTGGGTCTTAGCTTTGTAGCTAAGAAATGAAAGGTCGGTCTTGCAAAAACTAAATATACTCTTACTGTACAATCCAGCAATCATAAACTTTGGCGTTTGCCCAAAGGAAATGAAAACTTATGTCCACATAAAACCTGTGCACAGATGTTTGTAGCAGCTTTATTCATCATTGACAAAACTTGTAAGCAACCAAGATGTCCTTCAGTAGATGAATGGATAAACTATAGGGCATCTAGATTATGGAGTATAATTCAGCACTAAAAAGAAAGGAGCTATCAAGCCATGAAAACACATGGAAGAGACATAAATATATACTATTAGGTGAAGCCAGGATGAAAAGGCTACATACTGTATGAATACAACTATGTGACATTCTGGAAAAGGCAAAACTGTGGAGACAGTAAAAATGTCAGTGGTTGTCAGGGGCTGTGAGGGAGGGAGGGATGAACACATGGAGCACAGCATTTTTTAGGGCAATAAACTCTCCATGTAATGCCATAAAGGTAGATACACATCATTATACATGTGTCTAAACCCACAGAATTTTCCACATCAGGAATGAACTCTCATGTGAACTGCGGACTTCGGGCCATTATGATGTGTTCACGTAGGTGCGTCACCTGTAACAAATGTGCCACTCTCGTGGGTGGGGGTGGGGATAATGGGGGAGGCTGTACAAGTTGAGGGGGGTGCAGGAAGTACATGGGAAATCTCTGTAGCTTCCCCTCAATTGTGCTGCAAACCTAAAACTGCTCTAAAAAAATAATCTTAATTTTTTAAAAAATTTTTACATGAGAAGGTATTAACTCTAAGGTCTCTTACCAAAGTGCTCCTCAACTTTAATGAGGCAAAGCAATCACCTAAGGATCTTGCTAAGATGAGAGTCTGATTCAACAGGTCTGGGGAGAGTCCTGAGGTTCTACAAAGCTTCCAGGTGATGCTGGTGTTGCTGGTGCAGACAGCACTTTGAGAATGGAGGTCTTATAGCATCATCCTTCTGAGACTCCAAGAGGGCAGCAAGCATGTCTTCATCTTCCTGTCATGGCTGCGTGCCCACATTGATTAGATGCCTTGCGTGTAATAATGTTAGGTACACTAGATGTAGTTAGTACAGAAAAGTAGCTCAAAGGGACGTGGTTGGATGGAAGCTTGTAACTTTGGCTGCTCAGTGACCCTCAGTCCTCTGAAGGTTCCTTCCTGTAGGACCAAACCAAGCCTGGCCTTCTCCCCACCCCCACCCACAGCAGATTTCCTGTATAAGTTTCTCCATGTGGGCATGCCCACCCTAACTCTGTCCCCAGCTCACTCTGACTGACTTAATCCAAAATGAAATTGATCTTAAAGGACAGCTGGTAGATGCCTTTAGGAAGCACCTACTCTTCCAGAGATTTTATTTTGTATCTTAAATCGCATCCTTCCCACATACCTTGCGACATATAAAGTTTCTTCCTCCACTCCAGCACCCTTCTTTGTTCTGGTAACCAATACCAGCACCTTATTAGCTGTCTGTGGTAGAACCGTGCATTTATTTTTCCTTATGCAGTGGAAGTTACTACTCTTAGGAATGGTTGCAGAGGCCAGAGGTCAGCTTTTCATTATCTCTATGGGGAAATATTCATAAACTCAAGACAAAAATATGGCATGAATTCAAAATTTCTTTTTCTTTCTTTTTTTTTTTTTTTTTAAATCCCGTGATAAACTCATTGTTTAGAGTTAGGTCTAATTAGTCTACTTCACAAATAGGGGCTTACTGTGTTGAACCTATAAAGAAGTGGATGCTATTTTTTTAACCTGATCTTTTCTTATAATGCCCAAAAGGACAACACTATGTATTTTTGTACAACTATCAAGGGACAGAGGCAGCTCCAAATATTTGACCTAGATAAACAGATTCCCATTCACTTCATCTGCAAATATAGGGATAATTAACTTGGACAACCATATAAACAGCAGGGGGCTCCTCCAGAGTGTCTGCCTTCCTAAATCAGCAGATAGCTCCCGGAGAGTGCCCGGCGAGGCCATGCAGCATAGCAGCCTTTCACTGCTGCATTTTGAATTGTTCTAATGAACTGTACGACATTGTGGAAAGAACTTTGGAGCATTTCAGTCGTCATGCCTTTATTCTGCCATCCCAGCCCACTCATGTTTCTCCGTTTGGCAAGGTTTATAATGGATTTGTTTTCCTGAGTTAGAAAAAAAATGTTTTCTTTGTTGTGGAAAGTTTGCAGTTTCGTCCATCACTTGCATGGAGCCCCAGGAATCACAGAGCTGAACGGACCTGAGAAGCATTCAGTTCAATTCTCCATCCAGTGCCTGATGCCCCCTACGGATCTCTGCCCAGTGGGGCCTCCTGCCAGTGGGGTCTGTGCTTGCACGCGTTCAGCTCTGGGTTGTGAGTTCTCTCAAGGTCTCCTCGTCTTTAAAGAGTTCTCTTAAGAAAGTTCTTCCTGGGATGGAGCTGAAACCCGTTTCCCTCTAGTTCCCATCCTTTAGTAGCCATGCAGGGAGAACAAAACAATTTCTTCTGACACCTGACAGGGCTTCAGGTATTTTAAGTGTTGATTATACCTCCCTGAGTGTACTCTCCTCATCTCCATGTCCCTTGCCGGTTGTCCTTATGTCACTATCCTGGTCACTGCCCTTGAGCAGGCTCCCGAGTCTCTCTGGTACCATCTCCTGGATTCAAGGGGGACCAGCCTTCTGGAGCAGTTGTTCTCAACCTTGGCTACATGTTGGAGTCCCCTGGACTTCACTGACCTGGGGTCAACATTTGTCCAGGCTTCTGGGGTACGTCAAATGCAATGGAAGCTGAGCACCGCTATTTCTAGTCTTTACCAATCAGAGGCATTGCTGGCTGCATGGTTTGAGTGTAGAGAAGGAATGGGGAGGGCGGTTAGGGTGGAGGAGAAGCTGCAACCTTTTGTCAGACTGGCAGGTCTCTCCTTAAGCTGGAGCTAGTACTTCTTATTGGGCTTTTAGGCTTTCATCTTGAATTATTTTACGTTGATTCAAAACCAATATAATCATAACTTAAGTTTCACAGCTGAGCTAGGTGAGCTCATGTGTTTCTGTTTCACGTTTTATCGTGTTCTAGCAGATATTTTTTCTCTCTGGATGTTATGACAAGGCATCTGGGGAGTCGGGAGGTGGGGGTGCATGCATCTCCCTCCTGACATACCGCCCCTCTCTCTGCCTCTGCCGCACTATATTCTTCACATTAGCTGCAGGAGAGCACTTGCGTATTGTGAATTTGCTGTTCACCTAAAAAAGACTCCTAGTCGGAGCGCCTGGGTGGCTCAGTGGGTTAAGCCTCTGCCTTTGGCTCAGGTCATGATCTAAGGGTCCTGGGTTATCGAGCCCCGCGTTGGCCTCTCTGCTCAGTGGGGAGCCTGCTTCCCCCCTTCCCTCTGCCTGCCTCTCTGTCTACTTTGATCTCTCTCTCTGTCAAATAAATAAATAAAATCTTTAAAAAAAAAAAAAAGACTCCTAGTCTTCTCCTCCTCATGCTACCTCCTAAGCCATTACCCCCATCTTATATTTTGGCAATCTTTTTTTTTTTTAATTAAAAAATTCACTTTTAATACTGATAAAGGCAAGGTGGGAGGATGTGGCTTAGGTGTGCCGCCACAATGAGTTTCTCAGTCGTGGACTCCAGAATTAGCTGGACTTTCCCACAGGCGGTACTAGAAAACCATAGACTTCTTATGTGGGGACTCTCTTGTAGAACGTGCTGCATGGAGAAAAAGTGTGCCCTCTGTGGGCAGACAGACACCCCAAAAAGGTAATTGCATTTTACAAGGAGAGAAGAGGAAGCATCTGTGATGCTTTCACCCAATATGTACCACATTGACCATAATCATTGTAAATGCATGGTTTCACTTAATCTGTCCAAAAATTCTGTGATATGCACATAAGGATGGCCATGTTATAGAGGAGGAAGCTGGTGCTCAGAAGGGCAAAGCACTAATAAATGGGGTGTCAGGATGGAAATGTGTGTCATGCCTTTCCCCCCTATACCATCCTGCTAAGGATGTTGAATTTCACTGTGTTGGGTTTACCTCAGAGTTGCAGGCTTTCAGTCTGTCTGAGTCCTATTTGTGCACAGCATACATTGTCTAGGTTAGGAAAACCTGCTCCACTGTGAGGGAATGCAGAATGCTTAGGAGACACTCTACCTGCCTTTGAGCAACGTGCTATGTAAAGTAGTACAACAGACCATACACTTGAGAAACTAATTGATCCTATATCCCTGACTCTGTGCATGAAAAGTAGAAAGAAAATGGGGATTTATTTTTCATCAGTGTGTCTGAGTGATTTATACAGGTGGTTCCTAATTTGGAACAGGAAGAGTGATTTGTAAAGCAGATGTTTGATCATTTTAAAGGTACATTTTGCCCTATAAATAATATTTCATCTTCTGGCTATCTGCAACACCTGTTTAACCTGCTGCCTACCTGGTTGTATCGTGACAACACTACTCCAACTCCAGCATGAGCATGTTACGGATTATTATAGCTGTGTATTCCTAATTCCTAGCAAAGCTCCTTTCTCCCCTGGGGTGGCAGTGGCTTTTTGCCTTGGTTTTTTTTGTTTGTTTGTTTTTTGTTTAGTTTTTTTTTTTTTTTTTTTTTTTAAGATCTCTAGAAGATCACAGACCTGGTATGCTTATTTAACATGCCCATTCTTGACATTTGCTAATCCAGCAATTATTTTCCTGATGAGAGGTGGACTATTTTAGTGGAACACAAACTAGACCAAATTTCAGAACTACAGAACATTTGAGATTAAGTATCTAGATGGTTCTTCGCTTGTCCGTTCCATGCCAGACTTAGTGAAAATTGAGGTCTTGGAGCAGAATTATGTCTCAGTGCAATGGACTATTTCAAAAATTCTTCCATCCATAAATACTGACTTCTGCACTTTTCTGCACATGTTTTGGAATGCAAGGGGTCCCTTCCTGCATTTACCTGCCTTTCTCTGAGTCTGGCTCCACTGGCTTTGACACTTATAAATGTCTCAACTGCTTACCTCAGCACCTTGGATGTTTTGTGGTTCTTTGGGAAAGGGCTAATTAAAAATGAAATTTAAATGGATGGAAATAATATATGACTCTTTGTATGGAACCACTAGCCAGGGGCTGTTTGCCTAGGAGGCTGGAAAGAGACCAGGAGAGAGACTCTGCACAAGACCTTGTAGCCCTCTCTCTGCTCTCATTCACTTTGCTCTAGCCGCCCTCTCTCTGCAAACATACATATATTCTGCCTGAGTGGAAAGCTGAGGCCTGTGGATAGGAAACATCTAAGCACTTGAAGCCATTCATTTCTAGGCTTCTAACTTGATTTCTGATATATGACTCACTCTGTTCTTCACATCCATCTCAACCTTGGGGCCCTAACTTCTAACCAGTGTCCTAACCTAGATCCCACAATCCTAGAGACCCAGGAGGTGATGAGGTGATGACATAGTGTGTGCGTGTGTGTGTGTGTGTGTGTGTGTGTGTGTGTGTGAGAGAGAGAGAGAGAGAGAGAGAGATTAAATATGAATACATATAGAATGCAAACAAATGATCATCTGAGTAGTCTGAACACATCTGGGGAAATTCCTGGGTGCGAAGCACTGGGTGCAAGAAGATGGGAGGTACAGTTCTAGTCTGGATTACAGTAAAAGATAATTAGTGTAATGGGATGGCATTCAAGTGCCAGGAGAGGGAACCCTGTAGAAGTCAGGATTCCCAGAGGAGCTGGAGTTTTGAGATGGGTTATAGAGGATGAGTAAAATTTGGGCAGGCAGACAGGCAGGCAGGCAAACAGGAGAAGGTGTTCCAAGCAGAGGGAAAAGCAGGAGACAGTGTTAGTGTATTCTGGAAGGCCCGAGTCCTCTGAAGTCTGAGCTAAGGAGCACGAAGAAGACAAGAAGTGTTGGGCAGAGGTCCCTTCATGAAGGCCTTTAGGAGCCATACAGTGGAGGTTGTGTTTTATACTCTAGGCACTGGGAAGCTACTGAAAAATTTCAGGCAGGGGAAGAGAGACATGGCCAGACGTGTTGGGCATCAAAGCTGAGGCATGTGTGCTAAAAATAATTCAAATCAGAGGGAAGTAGGATTCTTTCTTCATCATTGGAAAAAAAAATAAATAAAGCTCTTACCTCAGCTTTGGGTAGAAATCTTTGCTTTTTCTTCCGGAAATATAGCTTCGTCTTCTCCTTTGTGGTTTCTGGGCTGGTGCTTTCTTAATCTGGTCTTGCAAGCAAAGCTACCAGATGGCTCCTGTCCTTTGCGCCGTCCTGGGCATGCCCGCCTGTCGGGGTTGATGAATGAACTCCTCCCTTGTACTTCTGACCTTTGCGTTGCCACCTTCCCAACTGTGTGACTCCAGACTCTCTCGATCGAACCATCACGCATGGAGATTCATGGGCCCCCTTGGGAACAGACCACTTCCCTTAAATCACTTGTCAGAGGCACTGAGAGGCTGCTACTTAGTGGAACATTAGAAACAGTTTTAGTATTTTGAACTTTGACCTGAGTTCAATGTGATCACTCTGAAGTTGAGTCTTTCTCTTCTGCTCTTTATACCTTTTATTTCTTCCTTTTTCCCTCCAATTCCCACCCCTTTTTTTTCTTTCTTTTTTTTTTTTTTTCCTTTTCCAAAATTTTTGGGTTGCATGTTCTAACTTTTTCTCCCAGTGAGGATCTATGTTGTGAAAAAGAATGACTAGTCTGGGCAGCTCTGGGCTGGTGTGGGCAGGGTGGTGGAAACCATCCTGCACATTTCCACCTTGCCCCACTCCATCCTCAGTCAGGGGCACTCAGAGTTCTTCCAGGCAGTCCTGGAGGAAGGCTCTGGAAGGTACTGTCGGAAAGAAAGAACCAGAAGGAGGACATGGAACTGCTAAGAATCAAAGGGTCTGCTGCAGAGAGCTGGCTATGGAGGAAGAAGGAAAAGAAAGGTGAGAACTGAGAGGTAGCAATCCAGGAGTGAGAAGGAGAAGGGAAAATAGACTGGGAAGAAACACACCGTGTCGGAAGAGTCTTGAAAGGACAAAACAAAATACGGCACTCAGAATTTCCCCACGGAGAGCCGTACCGGCTACTGCGTGGAAGAAGCTAGTTATCTAAAACTATGACAAAAATTGCAAAGACTTGGATTGTAAGTTTCTGGAGGGTGGGAACTGGGTGCCCTTTGCTTCATTCTTTCTCCCTCACTAGCCATGACCTTCAGGACTCCATGTTGGTCTTCTGCTGAAGGATCTGTGGCGGCTGCATCTGAGTCTTTGGGTTCGCCAAGCGGTACACTTAGGGTTTTTACACAGTTTGACAGGAATGGAAGGATATTCTTCAAGCCCTGGCACCTGTCCTTGCAGCCACTTTCCCAAAACCAGTGGAACAACTTAAAATAGCCATTCATCTGTCTACTTTTGTAACAGTTCTTGTTTTTCATTCACAACTGGGGCATAGAGTCCATCTTCTAATGTCCCATCAGCTCTGTGTGGCCGGGCTTCCATGGAACGGGGTGCCCTCCAGGAAAGGCTCCAGGCAGTGAGAGCTCTGTGTCAACAGCGGAAAGTGTGTTGGCTGCTCCGGGATATTCCACCCACAAGTAATTGCCGTGGTATTTTTAAAACGTCTCTGTCAGGACGTAGGCAGGGCCGGTGCTCAGCAGGGGGAGCACCATGGTATATTCCTTCTGACTGATCAGTGCCCATGCCAAAGCACTGATTAAGTATGTGGACTATCACCCCTAGATACGGGGTTGAGGCTGAAATTGTACAGGGTCTTTCCTTCTGGTTGAACAGGTATTGGAGTACGGGATTTTTTTTTTTTTAAGATTTTATTTATTTACTTGACAGACAGAGACCACAAGTAGGCAGAGAGGCAGGCAGAGAGAGGAAGGGAAGCAGACTCCCCGCTGAGCAGAGAGCCCGATGTGGGGCTCAATCCCAGGACCCTGGGATCATGACCTGGGCCAAAGGCAGAGGCTTTAACCCACTGAGCCACCCAGGTGCCCCTGGAGTATGGGATATTTTGACATCTGAATTAAACTCCCTCCCCCCCCCCCCCCCCCCCCCCCCGCCACCGTTTCAGTGGGGAAGGAGCATAGCCACCCCCCACCTACTTTTCCCCAACCCCACTCATTGCCAGGCTGGAACCCAGAGAAGGACTTAACTGTGCCCAGCTCAGAGACGGGGGCTGGGCTGGAAGTTCCCAGTGCTGCTCACTGGCTTCCTCCGTCTTTCTTTGAAAGGCAAATGCTCCAAGTTCAGGCTCTGAATAGACAGAGGATTAAAGGCCTTTGAAGTCAAAAATAGGTCTTCAAAACTGCCAGCAGTGGCCGAAGATTCCCTCCTCTCCAGCGTGGGTCCAAAAACCCAGCCCAGCACACATCTCCCAAATACTTGGCGAAGCTCGTTTTCTTTGCGCAGCAAGACCTATGCTGTGTGCGGGTCTCAGACTTGGATGCTGGGGAGCAGGCATTCCTGGAGGCGGGAGGGAGGTGGCTTCTGTGCTGACTGATACTCTGCGGAACACAGGAGTCTGTAACTTATTGGGATACGGCAACGGGTGCTGTCCATCCAGCTAGGGCATCCAAGTTTGCTGGGAGTCCTGTTCTGACTCACATGGGTTCTTATGAGTTTGGGCCACGAGCAGGACTGATGGGCATCAGATCCCTTGGGCTCACTTGTGCTGAGTGCATCGTGTGCTGGTTGCTCTCCTGCCATCTGGAAGCCATTAGCATTGAAATGGTTTCAGCTGCGTGCTGTGTACTCCGGTGTCGCAAGAGGTACAGCCCAGCACAGCCCTGGTTCTGGGAGCCAGGAGCCCTTTACTTCCTGTAGGATTTCCAGTTTAAAATCCAGTGAAGCGCTACCCTCAGGATCATCGGGTCCCCTTCTGTCCCTGCCTTTTCCTCCCCTTTTGGAGCTCAAGAGCAGTGATCCTTGCGGGGGCAAGGGGAGGTCCTGATATCTATCCTTGTGTCATTTCTTGCCCACCTTGTAGGTTTGAAGTGGGGATGCAAATAAGTCACTCTAAAGAGTGACTCTAAAAAGCCCCCAGGAAAGGAGTTGGATTTTACATCCTCTGCTGTGTGCTTTTGTATAATGGAATCTCTCAGGAGAACCCTCAGAAGAAATGGGGACTCAAGCCTCTAGCCACCTAAAGTCACAGTAATAACTGCGTTGCAATAATCGCTACCAGGGGTACCTGGTAATTAGCTAGGGGGAGCGTCCGCCCTACTTAGTCCTCATACAGCCCTGTGGCTGGGGACACCGCGTCTCGGAGAGCTGCACTGCTAAGAAAGGAAACACTGGATTCTAACCAAGACCTTCACCATTCCAAAGCCCACGCTCTTTCTGCTCTACAGGCTCGTGCCCCATTTAGGCCTCGGCAGGCTGGAAGCCCCAGGAGGGGACTGAGGAGCAAAGGAGGAACAAACATCTGCAATTCACACTAGATAGTCCAGTCATGGGTTTCTCTGAGGAAGCAAAATGATCTTTTGAAAGGAAACTCACACAGTCCATCCACTTCTTGCCAACACGAGTACAGTACAACCTGCCAAAAACAGCCAAACCTTGTTTGGGGTATGAAAGCAGCTGTTATAATAAAGGACTCTGCTCTACCTCTTTTTCCTGTTATGGTAGAATGACTGTTTAAAGTAAATGTCTCCAATACATGGATTTTCTGGGGTCATGAAAACATTTTTTAATTGGCAGGCTCGATTACATTTTTTTGGTGAAGTGAGGAAGTAAACAGAATGCCACATGCCATTTCAGATTCACGTAGCACTAAGGTCTCTGGATCCTGGAAACTTTATTCCCTGCCCCCCAACACCCTGGGGTTGGAGTCTTCTGAGGGATTGTCTTGTTCCAGAACGAATGGATCTCTGCCCCCTTTGCTATCCCAGGACTTAGAAAGCAGAGGGAGGGGAATGAGTGCACAGAACCAAAAGTCAGATCTGGGTCTAATCCTGGTTCCGCCAACTACTATTATGTCACCTCGGGGGAGTTATTCTGAACTTCAGTCTCCTGATCTGTAAAATGGCGTGGTAGTAACTACTCATTAGGTTGTTGTGAAGTTTAAAACAGAATTCAGAATAATAGCCAACATTTCTTTAATTCCTATCATGTGCTGTGTGGTGTAAGGTGTCTTACATGTAGTAACTCATTTACTCTTCTCAACAGCCCCTTGGGCTGGGCACCATGCCGGCCATGTTCTAGCCCCTGGGGATACAGTGGTGAGTGGCAACTGACAGAGATCTCTGCCCATGTGAAACCTCCATTCTTTTTGAGGAAAGACAGAAGAGAAGTAAAATAAATAATGTGATAAATGGTGCTTAGTGCTATGGAGAGAAATGCAATAGGGGTGGGAAGTAGGGGAGAGTAGTGTTGCCATTTTCAAAAGAATGATCAGGGAGAGCCTCTCTGATAAGACGGTATTTGAGTAAACGCTTTTTCAGAAAATGGTGGGGTGGGGGAAGGCGAGGGAAGCTATGAGGATATCCAGGAGAAAGAGAGTCCTAGACAGAGGAAAAGGCAGGTGTGAAGGTCCTCTAGCAGCGTGTCTGGTATATCCAGGGTGTGGCGAGGAGACCAGTGTGGCTGGAGCTGAAGGAGCAGAGGGGAGAGCAGATGAGGTCAGAGAGGTCAGGGTAGGGCAGACTGTATGGGGCTTCATGGGCCTCAGCTCCGTGTCTCGGTGAGAAGAGAAGCTACCAGAAGAGCTTGAGCAGACAAGGGGCATGATCAAGATGAAGCCAGATGTGTAGAAAGCACACTTCTGATTTATTCACTACAGCTGCTGCCCCTGCTGTTGGTTCCCACAAGGACATTTGCCAACTTTTTGAGACTGTTTAACTAGGACATTTCTTAACAGGACATCTGGGCCTCCACTGTCAACATCATACTTTTGATTTTAACAACAGATGAACTTTGCCCAGCTTCCCCTGTATCTGCGTCCAGCCTCCTCCCTTCTGGATGATTCCATCCTTTGCTGCCTCTCCGCATTGGATTGTCTTGAGGATGCTACTAAAGTTGCTGCATAGACGCCTGTGGTCTACACTTGTGATTCGTGATGTGTGTTCTATTTGCATTAGTTATTGGCGCAGGGACTCACAGATAAATATTGCCTTGGCCAGGCCACCAGGGGAACCAATGGAAAGCAAGGATGAAGAAGGAGATGTTTGTCAATGGACTTGCTCCCTCTGTGACCAAGAACTCACTAGCCCCTGTAAATTCCTTTGGGAGAGGATTATAGTATCCCGATATTCCTGTGAGTGGCAAGGCATCACAGATTCTGAGCTTTTAGAGCCCAGAGATCTCCTGAAGTAAAGTCCAAATATATGTGTGGGTGCATTTTTCTGGGGAGAGGTCATGACTTTCATGTTGCTTCTTCCTAAAATGGCTTCATCACAACTGCAAGCCATATCTGCAACCTTGGATATGCTAGTGCGTTAACCTATATGCAACCAGGTGACAATATACACATTTTGAAGAAGGGGCCTAGCTTCCTAATATTAAGAATCTGTAATATCTCTATTTAACAAACGTTACTTGTAGGGTTTCTAAGACAGAAAGAGAAGTCATAGTCTCTTAGAAGGCACAGAATGTATTTTTGGGGCATCAGGTGTGCTGTCACACAGGGTCTGTTTTGCCTCCTTTTGCTCAGTGACTAAACTGCTAGGAATTCCCCGGCTGTATTAGATCACTTATTCTCATATGCTCCTCATTGCCTTTGAAACACCTCCAATTTTAGCAATGCTTTACAGACATGCTCATGAGCCAAATAGTTTAAAACAACAACCTAGGCCTTAAGTATTTGTAAGAACCCTCCCCTCACCACCCCCTGTGGTCCTTCGTGGAGGAGGGCTCACACACAAGATGAGGTCCCCGCTGCAGAGGGGAACAAAGAGAACAACTTAACAGGGAAGCCTAGTGACTTTGCAACAGTCAGTGCTAGAAAGAGATGTTTCTGAAGTCATGCTGGCACCTGCAGACACATTTGGGTTCCGGACGCAGGGTGTGCATGTGCAGACGTACCTGAAGGTGGGATTCAGTGCTTCCTAGGGACACATTAGTCCACGGGGCCCAGCTCAGAGAAGCCCTCCAGGGGTTCCTAGCCAGGACTTAGAGAAGTCAACAAAAGGATTTGTTGAGAATGACTGATCCCACGCCCTGGAATGCAAAGCCCGCACAGTTTATGGTACGTAATTATATACAATAAACTATAAAGGACATACAGTGGGTTTTGATATCAGGTTCCAGTTCCTCCTCACTAAAGGAACCGGTAAAAAAAACCCTTCATCATTGCGGCTAAGGAAATAGTTCTGGTCCCGTCTGAATCTGCTTCCATATGTCCCCACTGCCCCTTCCCCCGCTGTTTAGTGTCAACTAACCGAAGCAATGTCTGCCTCTCACGTCAGGGTCAGAAGCGTCCGCAGGCCCCCCCCCCCCCCCCCCCCGTTTATCGCTGTGGTGGGGAAGAAGTAGGGCCATGGTCAAATACGATAGAAACATGATCAAATGCAATAAGCTCATATTTGATAAGTAGAGAAGATCCGCCATACAAATTATGAAACAGAAGTCTGTGTATTTTGTTCTTTGGTTGCATAGAAATTTCACATTTTTTATCAAGGTGGAGATTTTAAGAGGAGAACTATGACAAGGACACTTGCTATGGGTTCAGTCTGTGTTTCTGTCTCCCAGCACAGGCAACATTTCAGTTTTTGTCCTGGCCACAGGGGAGCCCTAGCCTCTGTTCCTCTCTAACCTGACTATACTGTTAGAAGATAAACTGGGGCATATTAAGAATTTTGAGGGCTGGGGCACCTGGCTGGCTCAGGGGTTTGAGCCTCTGCCTTCGGCTCAGGTCATGATCTTGGGGTCCTGGGATCGAGTACCGCATTGCGCTCTCTGCTCAGCGGGGAGCCTCCTTCCTCCTCTCTCTCTGCCTGCCTCTCTGTCTACTTGTAATCTCTCTGTGTGTCAAATAAATAAATAAAATCTTAAAAAAAGTTTTTTGAGGGCTGAAGCAGACATCTATTCAAACCAGCACAGCAACAAACCAGAAGTAGTTAGAAACGCTCCACCGACAGGAGCCAGGGGAGAGACTTCTGTGGAGAAGGTGCCCAGCAGCAAGGAAAGGACATCAATTGATTAGCTAATGCTGAGGCTAGTTGTTGCCTGTTGTGTGGCTGGCTGTCCTTGGATGTCGATTCTGTAACCTAGAGGCATTTACAGTCTTAGGTTTTGGTTTGTTCCTCTGGACCACCAGGACGAGTGAGCCACCTCAGTCTGACGGCCTCCCTTGTCCAATTATTTTAACGATACCAGTTTCTCAGAGGCATTCAGTATCTTTTGCTACTGAGCTGTCCTCTGTGTTTCCTGGACAGATGGGAGGAGGTTTAACCTGTTTGCTAAAAGATCAGACCAAAACCTGGATCTCCTCTGTGTGAGCAATCAGTACATTTCCATGTCCCCTTGGCAGAAAGTGGCTTGAGGTACACCCTTGCCTCACCCAGTGTCAGGTGCACCCTCCAGAATGATGCAGCTGGGAAACTGTTTTATACCCACTCCTGCACGAATTCAAGGGTTTGACCGAGCTGCTCCCAGCAGGGGCACAGGGACTCAGAACCATGGTGCTTGACTTACTAGAAATGGGATAGTGCAGGAAAAATAAGCCAAGTCGGTTTGGTCTCTTCAATTTCATTGTTTCATGAGGGAAGGAGGAGGGAGAGGCATTGAGGCTGAGGCAGAACTCTGAGTCACATCTACCAAGAGAGAATATCTTCATTGTCTCAACACAGCACCCCAAGTGGGCAGCGTATGGCGTCTGTGCTGAGCCATCATGTTTGGGTCCCAGGTTGGGGGCCACCTGAGGCCACGTGGCCCTGGGTCAGTGGGGTGGGGCAGGAGGGAGTTGCATGGAAGCTGAGGTCTCGCCGTGCTCTGAGGACAGGTATGCTGCTAGATCTCAAGCCTTGGTATTGGTCATTTGGGAGAAAGTCCCCACGCTGTAACAGCAGGAGCGAGACTGGTGTTCCTTTCTTTACCTAACAGACTTGCTTTGTTGTAATGTTACACTACTTGTTTCATGCACTAGTTTGTTTTCCCTTTACTCTCGAAAACCCACTGTTCATTATCAACAGAAATTATCTCTGTCATCTTTGTGTCCCAGGGCATGAGGCACAGACCTTCCCCCTCAAGAGTCTCCCAGGTGACTGGGTCACAGAGCACTCAGTGGTAGCAGCCTTCCTTATGGTGTCCTTTCCAAGGCCTGTTGTGGCTTATTTTCCTTTCCCTGTTGCCACAGCTCTCCCCTTTCTTATGTTATTTCTAGATAATCACAAATCTTTGCTCTCCTAAAAAAGAAAAGAAAAAGAAAAAAAATGGGGGGGAGGTGGTTATTTCTTTCCCCTGCTCTGAGAGCCTTTCCATCCTCCCTGAGGCCTGTACAGCTGAAGCCTTTGAAAGAAAGAGCCCTCCCTGAGCCCCTGACTCTCCTGGCCCCACTTGAGTGAACATTTCTCATAGGTGGTTTGTGCCCACTCGTAATGTCCGTCTGGGCAGTGAGCAAGTGCGGAAACTGTCGGATCTTCCCACCAAGCTCAAAGCCGAGAAGATTTACTTCTATGTCGTAGTCCCATAGATACAATTGAGTAAATCTACAATCACGTAGTCATTGGGGGCTCTGTATACCCTAGTAAATTAGTGCTTCTAATTTTATAAGCACTGTCATAACCACAGTTGTAAGTGGGATTTTTCCTTTTACTGGAGTATATGTTCCTGTGCTTTACTAGGTGTTGTTTATTAGGTGTTGTCTCCCCTAAGTGCTGTATAAAGTGGTGGATTGTTTCAGGGCAACCGGTGGACTGTATTTACAGGTGGTCGGTTGTCTTTACTAGCTTTGCTGCCGTAGCACAACTACTTTCTGGCAGGAAGGAACATTGTATAGTAGCTGGGGTTATTAAGTCCAGACTTGATTTGATTCCTCATTTAGGAATGGATGCTTTGTCAATGACCGAATCCTTCTTTTTTAGTGCCTCTTGAGGGCCATGCATGTTGTGAAAGGAATGAAACAGCACTGTCTTGATTGCCAGATCACACTGCCCGCCTGTCAGCAATAGGATGAGAGCATTTCCAACACTTCCAAGACTTCCTGGGGAAGTTTTGCTGCCCCAAGAAAGAAGAGCCCTGCTTAGACCCTGCTCTAGAAGGGGTGTGTGTCCTTAGTCTGCTGAGCTGCGTCCATGTCTGGCATCCCATTGTGAAGTAGCAATCCAGACAAACAGTTCTTGGGGCGCCTGGGTGGCTCAGTCGGATAAGCATCTGCCTTTGGCTCAGGTCATGATCCGGAGTCTTGGGATGGAGCCTGCTCAGTGGGGAGCCTGCTTCTCCCTTTCCCTTTGCCGCTTCCCCCTGCTTATGCACATGCACATGTGCTCTCGCTCTCTCAAATAAACAAAATCTTAAGAAAAAAAAAAAAAGACAAATACTTCTTAACTGGAAGGAACCACAAGATATTTTAAAAAATAATAAGCAATGAACTCACACAGCTTAGGAGGAATTAATGCAAACGAATATATGCTTCAAATTAGAAATGAAATACATGAATGACTCCTGAGTGGGTGGTTCTGATACAGGTTTCAAATTCCATATTTACTGGGGTAAAGAAGAAAACCCTGAGCTAGGTGTGGGCTGGGCAGCATTGTTAAGAGCTTGTCCTAAGCCTTTTCTTTCCACCTGTTTCCCCAGTTTACAGATCGAATTAGAAGCTGTTTGGCCATTTAGCAATAAGATGCATTTCTTTGAGCATGAAATAGAATTAAGTGATTTTATCAACTAAGAAGTTCATATTGGTGAAATTGTGTATTTTATCTTCTGCATCTCTGATCTCCACTGAATAATAGACCATAGCTAATGTGGCCTGGACCAAATTGTGCAGTTTTCTGCTACAAGAGGTTAAATTCAAAAGGTATTTTGCCTCCACTGTTGGCAACTCCGCTGGTGTATTTCTGATGTTTTCCAGTTTCTGTCTCTAGGTCTGGTTGCTGCTGTCAGAAATTTATACATTTCATGAATGTACCAAGGTCTTATACTCCTTTGGACTCTTGAATTTTTTCTGTCTGGCAGCTGGGGTTTTAATCCCTGCATGAATGTAGGAGGCAAAGAGATATCTTCCAGACTGAGGCTTCTCACTTGAAATCCCTTCCTCCATGGTGATTCCTTCCTCTGAATCTGCGTGTGTTCTCCACCACTGCCTGTCCTTAGGCTGATTCATCTGCGCTCATAACTTTGCCATACTAACTTCATGCAGGTAACAGATCAGGCTAGTCCTCTGTACATCATCCCCCAAACAAGAGGGAAATTCACTTCCAAGGTGATTGGTCAGAGTTAAGTCAAACCCATATCCGTGATATGATGTTAACAGACATGTGGGACCTGAGCCCCAGATGTTGTCAGTTTCACCGGGAATCTAAGATGATCACACCCCACAGAGATCATGAATTTGAAGTATATTAAGTGTCCCTGGAACTTTTGAATTCCAAAACATCTAATGTGCACAAATATCACTATTAAGAATGCCCATACGATCTCTGTAACCCTGAGGGAGAGAAAAAGAATGACAAAGGTCCAGCATAGCCTTCACCCTGTCCAGTGACCCTGAAATTCTCTAGTGATTACGCCATATGGACGGAGCTGTTTGATTTGTTTAAATGTGGTGGGTCAGTTGCAACGGGTTGAGAGGTGGGCCTCCAGGAGGCAAAAGCCCTGATTTTTGTAGCATTTGCTGATTTCTTTGGTGTAAATACTTCTGGTGTGACCAGTTCCAAGCTGCCAATGGAAAGTCACTGAACGTGGAGTTGCGAAGAGATACAAACACTTGGTTCTTACCAGTCAGCATCAGTTGGTCCCAGCACATCCCTGAGGAATCTGGGAAATTGTGAATTTGAGTCGTGACTTAGAAATCCATTTTTTAAACATCTCTTACTGTCAAGGAAATCACTTTGTTTGCGGGCGTGTCTATACAAATATGTGCATTTATCCATTTTTTTTATCTAGTTATTTCAGTTTTAGATAATTTTCTAAATTTAACTCTGTCCTCTATGAATTCTTTACAAAGTCATGGAAATTTTTAATAAACATACATTTTCCCATTTACTTTCTATTCAATTATAATTCGGTCACATGCCTTCTTTTTGTGTATCAGGTTTCCATTTTTATATTCCTTTGGCCTCCATAACCATAGCTGCCTGCCCCATGAAAACATTTCTTCCTCTCTCTGTCCTTTGTCCAGACTTAATAACAAGTATGAATAAGAAGCTGGTGAACAGGGGACTCTTCACGGAACCTGGGGACCTCACTCCTCTCACTGCTGGGCCGTTGTCCCTAAAATAGACCCCTCCCATTTCCCTCATTATTTATTTGCCAGTGTTTCCTCATTTGGGTCATTTCAAGCTGATTGACCCATTTCTCATCACAGTTGAGAACTGAGGCTACATTCAGTGCAGAGCAGATAATTACTTTAAAACACCGACAGTAAAAACCTGTTGCTCTGTCTTGGCTCCCTTTTCCCTTAATTTAAGTGTCCTCAACTATAGTCTTCACTTGAAGAAAGTAAAAAACACCTATTCACAAAGGAATGAGGAATGTCTGTCGGGCTGATTGATATTTTCATTTACATGGAGGCCCTTTTTTCCCCATCAAAACACTAGTTCTGTTGGTTTAAAGAGACCAAGTAGGTATGTGAGAGAGCGTAGATTAGTCTCCTTTTTCTGCCAGCACCTGCCCCACACATAATTTCCACATGTCCCAACACTGTTTCGGTGATAAACAGCGAACACACTATCATTAACTGCAACTTGCCCCCCTACCGCCAGCTCAGCAGGGTTCCCCTCATCCTGATATTAGCTCCTCAGCTGCCCCCCAAAGAACACTTTTTAAAGCAACAGCATTCAAGGCAGGTGTTGAATTGTGGGTTTACATTTGTCATCTTGGCCCTGTCGGATTTACTTTTACAAGTGCTAAGGGACAGAAAGTGTAGAAATGCTGCCCTCCTGCTTTAGATCTTGGGGTTCGCTCTGGGCTGGGCCAGGGTCTAAAGAATGCCTTGCGTTCCTGGGGCTAGTAAACCCTTTTGCACTCCCCACGTCCTGAGGTGAACAGAAAACTCTTCCCTTCAGGCGGTAGGTACCTGATCGTTTGGGAGGACAGGGTTTCCCCACCCCCGAGTGTCTGCATTTTGACTGTCAGGCCTCAGAGCTGAATGCTCTCCCAGGACGCCTACCCCCCGGACAACAAGACAGATGAGCATGTCCCTCGTCACCTAGAAAGCTGGACCCAAAGGTGGGAGGGAAGGTCAGGAGTTCCAGACATCCGAGAGCTGGTGGAGGCATGCTGCTTCCAACGTGTGTGCGACACGGTCCCTGAGGGAGTGACAGAGCCTCTGATTCCCCCTGCTGGGATCTACGTCACTGCAGTCATGTACTCGTTAAACTGCTTGACATGTAGAGTTCTAGAGAACTCCCTGGTGTGTTTAAAGAAATGCAAAAGCAATAGTGCAGAGAAATAAAATTCCCACACCACTGCAATGCAGTGGCCATGCAGACAGCCTTTAAAACACACACACACATACACACGCATACACACATGTGCGCGCGCGTGCACACACACACATACCTAGATTTATCTGGTGTGAATCACACAGGTACTAAAGGGTTCAGGCGCAGCTGGGCTTGGGACGAGGCTGATGTTAGGACAGGATTCATTGAGGAGGAGATAGGTGAGCGAAGGTTTCAAAAGAAGACATTTCATGGGGGAGGAAAACTGTTGTGGGGAGAAGGAGGGCAAATCTCAAGACCTGGGGAAGGACTAAGCAGTCCTTCTGGAGGGTGCAGTGCACCTTCTTGGAGGGTGCAGTGCGAGCTCCGCGCGGGTATCCTGGGGCTCTTTCCTGCACTCCCCCAAGCTTTTGCTTCTGCTTTACTCTCTGAAGCCTCCTCTGACCACTGTATTAAAATTGCCATCCACCACCTCTCCCACATGCTCTTTGCCCATTTCTGGCTTTATTGTTCTCCAAAATGTTTTATCACCTCCTGATACCCTACCATAGCCTCCTACTGGAGTGTAAGTTCCACAGGGACCAAGATTATTGTCTGTTATACTGACCATTATACCGAGTGCTTCATACATAGTAGATGCTCCATATTTATTTCTTTCCTTTTTTAAAAAAATTTGTTTATTTTTGGCAGAGGGAGCAGCAAAGGGAGAGGGAGAAGCAGACTCCCCTCCAAGCAGGGAGCCCCATGCGGGACTTAATTCCAAAACCCTGGGACCATAACTTGAGCTGAAGGCAGACACTTAACCAACTGAGCCATCCAGGCACCCCTCCATACTTATTTCTTGAATAAATGAATAATGGGATGGACCAAGAAAGAAGCATGGTAAAGTGGGCAGGGTTCAGGAACTAAATTACAATTCCAGAGGAGAATCAGGAACCGGGAAGCCTAAAGCCAGGCCTGGCTCATGTGTGAGTGGGGAAGACCGTGGAGTTCACTGGACTGTAGTTTCCTCACTGTAAGATGGATGTTGGCCAAGATGACAGCCGATTTTCTTCCTAGTGCTGAGGTTCTTTGAACCTGCAGAGTTAGAGGATGCCAGCTGCTCTGCATCTTGGAATCTGCTGTGAGCCACCTGGAACTTACTGTGGCAGTGGAGAATTACCATGGTTTTCTGAAACATGGGCTCAAGCTGGTGTTTGTAAGAGGTTTTTGCCAATGTACTCCAGGCAGAATTTTTTGTTTGAGGGAGTATAAGAGGCTAGAGATAAATTAATGTTTTTAATCGCCATTTAATAAATCCTTCTTTCATTGCCTTCTTTCCACTGTCTTATCTCACCCAACTTCTGGAGGTAAGGACCACCACCCATAGATGAATGAGCCATTGGACACTGGCTTTTGTGGCTACTATATCATGTATTAGAAGCTCAGAAGAAACCTCAGTAGGAACAACAAACTTGTTTTGGTTTTGGACTTAAACTGTGCAAGCCCCCTGCATGTCTCATAGTTTGCCTTGAAATTATAAAACTATCTTCTCTTCCCAGCCTACCCCATTCCAAAAATTCCATCGCCATTGGGGGATGATTCTCCTAAAGGGCTAAGAGACCTTACCAGCCAACCTCCAAGACAATCCTGACCTCTAACAGAGATAATGAGCATTTATTTAGGGTGGAATTAACTTGGTGCTCAGTATGTCACCACAGAATAGTCAGAAATTACAGCCTGTAGAAGCCCCAGGCCTGTAATAGTTAACTTACTGGAGACTGAATTTTACTGCTCATTTCTCAGAAAGGCATCTTCTATCAATGTTTGGAAAGATGTTTCTGCACCCCTTTATTTTGACAGAATACTTCTAGAAGTCTAACCTGTCAGCTTTCTATGGTTTATCTTGTTAGGCATCCTTAATCTTGCTTTGTTTTGCTTTCCACTTCTGGAAGTCAGTAAGCTTGGAGAAGCAGCATGTGATAACCCCAAGTTCATCTTACAGCTCAGACACCTACTGGCTTGGAGAGTCAACCTCCTTCACGGGCACCTTCCTAAACTCTATAAAATTGGGGCCAGCTTTCCTACTTTGCAGAATCGTTGAAGGCATTGTAAGTAACCAGGAGAAGATGCCTGGCAACTCTCAGGGCCTCAGGACCAGCAGCCATCCCCAGCAGTTCCTCTTGCATTCGCGGCGATGGCAGACTCTCAGCCACTAAGCAAATGTCCAGTGGCCTTCCTCCAGATACCTGCGCAGTGTCCGTGTCCAGCTCAGTTATACAACAGACTCTGATGCCCCGAGCTGGAGCTGCATTTTCGTAAGTCCTTTCCGTTAAAAGACTCAGTGCCTAATCACAGAAGGACATTGTTTGGTAGTACCAGATAATGAAGCCGTCAGAGCTGCTGAAATATATCATCAGGATTGTTGACAGTTCACGCTGTGTCCCTAGAATAAAATGAATAGGAATAGAGCCAAGAGGAAGGGGGCCAGCGAGGA
This sequence comes from Enhydra lutris kenyoni, assembly GCF_002288905.1. Classification (NCBI taxonomy): domain Eukaryota; kingdom Metazoa; phylum Chordata; class Mammalia; order Carnivora; family Mustelidae; genus Enhydra; species Enhydra lutris. The sequence continues at coordinate 16,212,087 of NW_019154092.1, forward strand.
GAGACAACTGTTGGAGATGTGATGCTTGAGCTCCCCGAGGAGCAAGGATTCCTTCCCTCAGAATTGAAAGCATTTGTGTACAGTTCATATAATAAAGGATTTCTTCTTATAAAAACCAAAAATAATGGTGTTCTGGTGAGACACTATATATTCTGGGAGACTCTGTACGTATGTTCTGAGTGGCTCATTGTATCTGGCTTTTGCCTATAATTCTTTTTAGTAGGCAGGGTATAAATGATAAATTGTAAACAAATACTACATACTCCTCTTTGAACATTAAATATCAAACCAGAACTGACTGCCATATATAAATGTTTTAATGAAAAAAAACTATACCCTTGTTGACTGGGCAAGTTATTAATATAAGCTCAGAATGAGTGCTGAAGATTTCAGACTCCTAAAACTCTCTTCCAAATAATTTTTCTGGTTTGAGGACACTTTTATGAATACAGGGATGCTATGAGGCCTCATTTATTTTGTGCAGAGAGTTATTTCATTCCCAGGTCTTGTCCTGCTTCTGTTTTCATACTTCTCCACATCGTTTAGGAAACTTGGCCTAATGAGTTGTCCACAGCTGAGATTAATATTTGGGCAACTAAATTGCTGATTAATAAAAAAAAAATTGTTGCTAACTAAATCCATATTCTGTCATTTAGTAAATGGCCTTTATAATAAGGAAAAATTATTTGTGGGTTAAAGTATTTTATGTATTTAACTTTTGTTCTAGTGATATTATCTAGTGGATAACATCCAAATAACTAACCAGGTTGTTAACTCTTACTATGTTGTTGCCTTTAAGGGCATTTTAATTATAGGAATTTATTTGAATCATCAGTTTTACTGTTAGAGCCAAATCATTCTTGTGGGCTGATGGGAATAGATGCCACCAGGCAATAGATTAATAACTATAAAAAAACCACATGAAAAGGTCACTGCAAATCTCAGATCAAAACTTGTGGTTTTCTGGATTTTGCAACCCACCAGCTTTTTGAAGCTTCTCTCCAGTAACATGATCTTTACGGCAACACCACTGAGCTCTGTAGACATTTGTGATAATTCAGACAGACCAGGAGTGTCCCACACTTGCCCACCATGCCAGGCTTCCCCTGACAGGAAAGGGGACGGATCAGCATGAGTCCATATCAAAAGACAAGCGATCCTTCGGTGATGGCCGAAAAATACGATAGTGAAGGAAGGAGACACTTTTGTTCTCCAAAAAGATTGGAAAAACAGACCGGATTGGAGCCTGGACCGCAGCACTTGGGAGGGCTTTTTATGGAGAACCACAACAGAAAGGAATTCTCTGCTGGTGAATTCTTCTGGCCCTTGGCACTGTCATTCCTGCAGTATTTCAATTATTCTCTCCAACCAGCTAACCGCTGCCCCCTGATCAGCGGCCCCACTCGGCCCCCACTCTTCTTACTCTAAACATGTGTTATTGGGAACAGGGCAACCCGAGGAACCCAGAGTTTGAGCCCTGGGGACCAAATTGTCAGCCTATTCTGAACTTCCGTGGAATACCCAAGGAGTTAACCAGAGTGATTCTGATTTCACTGGGCCCCCAGACTTTCTTTTTCCTTGCATAATAAATACTTGGACACTGGAAAATACATTTAAAACATGAGCCAAGACTCAGGTTCAATGGGAGAGAGTTTGAGAGGGATAACCAATGCAGAAGCAGGGATCCTTCAGGCGCGTTCCGTCTGTAGAGTGCTGAATTGCAAATGTGCTATTTGGGCCAGGATTTTTGATACATGAAGTCTTCCCGGTAAGGGGCAAGACTGCTTCACTTCCTGAGCGAGAATGTCTTATCCGCAGCAGCCTGCAGGTTGATTCCCTTTCCCTTCCCACCATCCCACCCCGGCCCACAGGAACAAAGCCCCCAGTCTCTGGAAAGTAATGCTGAGAAAACAAACAGTACAAAGGCGGGGAACAGGGGGATATCTCTCTTGAATGTTTTTTTGTGACCATCTATGTTCACGGAGGAGGGGGTCCCCCAGCTTCGTGAGCCAGCAGGGTCTCTTTGTAGTAGGCATCTGTATGTTTGGCCAGATGTCCTCCCAGCGGAGGGCAGAGAGGGAAAGATAAAACAGAATTCTTATTAAAAATAAGTCTCTGGGGAGAGAAGAAACAAGACACAGAACGTGTGACAAGTGGAAAGGGAGGCCAGGCGGTGCCATCTGATATTGATTAAATGCTTGATACAGTCAGCAGCGAGAAAGGCGCATCGCGAGGAAGTGACCCTGCTCTTCAGAATATGAACCAGTGACAACTGCCTGCGAGCAATCTGCATGAAGACCACATGCCCAGGAGGTCCAGCGGCAAACCCAACAGCAGCACACACGGCAGAGTGGGAGGGAAGGACCTTCACCCTGAGAGGGCAGACGCGTGGCTTCGGATTTGCTTTGCCTCACTGACCTCACTTTCCCCATCAATAACACAATGACACTTGACCAGATGACCTCCAAGCAGCTTTCTCACCCTAGATTCTCTTATCTACCCTAACCTCCCCTGTGACCAAATCTTCTGAGGCTCTTCCAATGGAATGCAAGAAATCGCCCTAGAGAGACATAAAGAATTCACCCACCTACCGTCCTAAAATCCAAAAGGAAGGTAACCCCCCCTCCCCCCCATCAACCACAAAAGCGTCAGCCAGTCTTTTCCAAGGGAGTTCAGTCCAACGTTGCTGTGTCTATCATCCTTCTGTGCTTACCGTTGCCACCAAAGCAAGTTTCTGGGTTCTGGACAGGAGATGTGGCATGCTTGTGGGTCTACTTATACCTTCCCCCCAATCCCAGTTCCAAAAATAGTTTCACTCTGACTGATGTAAGGGGTTTTTGTTTCATTTTAAGCTGCCGGATTATAGAGAGTCTAAGAGCTGATGGGTGTGTGTGGGTGTGTGTGTGTGTGGTGTTCATTATTTAAGGAGGAGTTGTTAAAGTGTTTTTGTTTTTTTTTTGGTTTTTTTTTTTTCCCTCTTTGGCACTGTTGTGAGGATAGCAGTGTCTGAGTACAGGGTAAGGCTGGATTCCAGTGGGAGTGGAAGATGAAGCTCCCACTGAGATGAAAAGGTCTCACTGAGGACCATGGTAGTGAAGTAGAAAGGAAGGGATGACCAGAGAGAGTCACCATGACAGAGCAGAGAGAGCATGGTGCTTAAAGTCAGTCAGACCCGAGTTTGAATCCTGCCTATGGTGTCTGTGGGATATCATTGCAGCTATCACTGCCATGCCTCCTTGAAGGGTGCTTGTGAATAAAGATGCCATATGGAAAGCACTTGGCTCAGAATCTATTAGAGCATAGGCAGGACCAGATTAACCTACAGAGGAGATGACTGTGATAAAAATGTCTCATGGGAAGATTAGCAGGGCCTGGCAACTGAGTGAATTAAAGAATAGAGGAGAAAACTCAAAGGTGTCTTGGAGTGGGGGATTGGGATAATGGTAGTATTTAGGGTGGAAGTTGGAGTTATGGTTTGGTGGGGATGATATTGCATAGAGAGGTGGTACCGAGACATCCAAAGGGCAATTAAAGGAGGACAGAAAGGAAATAGAGTAAAAGAAATGGGAAAACCGATCCAGAGAAGTTGATTTACTCTTGGTCTGTTTGAGTCAGATTTTACAACTTTACCTTCAGAGGGTTGGCTAATCAAAGGTTGATCCAGAATGACCATCTTCTCAATAAGCTTTAGCTCTTCAAAATGTGTTTCTCTAATTAGGCATCTTCTGGACCTTGGGAGAAATGCAGAATCTTAGCTTCTGCCTCAGACCTACTAAATCAGAAATTTGCATTTCACAGTGCGTTTTATAAGCACTCTGCAGTTTGAGAAGCACTGTTCTCAAGCATGGCGGCCAGACCAGCAATGTCCACATCCCCTGGGAACTTGTTAGAAATCCAAATTCTCAGGCACCTTCCCAGACCTCTTGAGGTAGAAAGGCTGTGTTCTGACAAGTCTGATGCATCCCAGAGTTTGAGAACCACTGCTCTAAGTCATGGAACAGATGGAATGAACCCCCTCCCCTTGAGTTTGTAGCTCAGAACACCAGAGAGATTGGTTAAACCCTGAAAATTAAATTGGAGTCATTGTTCTTTGCTGTTTCTCTCATCATATTGCATTAAACACAGCTGAAGAACTCTTTTCACTGAAGAAGGGCACTATGCGTAAAATTATAAACTGAAAGGGGGGAACTTTCGCTGTGGCTTAATCCTCACGACTTACACATCAAAAGTTATTGAGCACAATTATAGGAGATCAGTCCTTTATGTGCTGTTGCTCCTGTGAGACGCTATTAGTAAAATGTACATAGGAAAATAAGGGATCTCCCGATATTCCTTACAATGTGATTTTCACATTAAAATGTCCACAGTCTCTGTCTTCTGTGTTTCTAATCAGTGTGACAGAAAGTTCCCTTTTTATAGGTTAGTTTCTGGAGTCGCTTGCAGAAGTGATAGTGGTTTACCACTTAGGCTAGAATTTTTTCAAAAAATTGAATAGTGAGCAGTCAAAATTTACCTCCTCTCATCAAAAATGTCCTTTTTTTTTAGTTTCCTAATTGTTATTCAAATCACTGTGATAATTTAAGTAAGGGTCAGTGTCTGTTTTCTATATACATATGATATCCAAAAATGGTTATATCCTGAGCATTTTAATTATAAAATTACCTATATTTTCTGCTATAGGTTATAGAGCATTGCAGCCAGGGGCATGGTAAAACAATGTGTATGGGGGGCGGGGCGGTCACAATATGTGGTGGTCGCCCATTTCCATGGTATAAATACTCCCTCCGGGGATGATTTTAGGTTTCCAACAATTTGACAACCAGCTCCCCAAATTCCTACAAATGTAACAGTTGGCTCTTGTAAGCCAGTAGGAACTAGCTCAAGCACACCACTGAAACAGACATCAAGGGACAGTCCACAGTTTTTCTGGTTGGTTGTGTTTGAATTGCTATAGATCCAATAAGAGCTGAAACAAGTCAATTTGGGTGTTTAAAATCTTTGATCATGTAGAGATTTTTATTGAAATGCTAATGATAATGGATTTGAAATTATTCTGACACAAAGTTACATGCTATTTCCAAGTCATTATTAAATACAGCGACATTAAACTACATCATCATAATGGTGATATTTAAAGTGCTTATGTTGCTAAAATGGTATGTTTAAAATACCACTCATCCTATGGGAAGGCATATGGAAAAATGAGTCTTCATCATAGTATTCGAGGCAACATGCAGAAAGATACTTTTTGAAATGATATCTCTGGTTACTGTTATTAAAATTTGACTTCTCTTTCAGGTATTCAGGAAGGAACGCAGTGTACCAAATGTAAAAATAACTGGGCACTGAAGTTTTCTATCATATTATTATACATTTTGTGTGCCTTGCTAACAATCACAGTAGCCATTTTGGGATACAAAGGTAAGTACTCTCTCCTTTTTCTTTCCAAATGGCACATTTCCCTTTATTAATTTAAACATGAAAAAAAAAAAACCATGTTTGCAAGTATGAAGTATGTCATTAATACAACTCAAATGCAAAAGTAAGCAACATCGTAAACTTTGTGTCTTGCGCTTCCTGTAGTTGTGGGATCTGAGTCCTTTTGACGCATTTCCACAATCCTAAAGGTCCTCTATGAGTTATAAAGCTTTTTCCTCATTGTTGTGTTTTCCTACCTGTTTCTAGCTCCACCCTCTTCCTCAATCTTTTTTCATCTTATCTCTAAGAGGTCCTGTGGAAACCCTGGAGTCAGCACACAGGAAAATTATACTGACAGAGGGTAAGCCAAACACAAGATCTCCAGAGATATGACTTACTTCACCCCAGGGACTGGGCAGCTAGTTTCCTTTTTTTCCCTCTTCAGCACATTTACCATGACCACTGTTGTTTATATAGCTCCGTAAAAATATTGCCCTGTAGAAGTAAAACATAGAGGGAGCACCGCCACCCCAATAATACTTTATGGGATGTTAGGTATTCTTTCAGTATGTCTGGTTTAAGGTCAGTGGAAGATTTTTACCTAAATCCTTCAGACTTGCAGACAAAGTGGGTTTCCTTCTTCCCCTCCCCCGCCCACCACCACACCCTTTCCAGACACCACAGGTAGAAGGTGTCATGATTCAGAATCACGGGCTGCATAAACCTTTTTATAGAAAACAGCCATGGAAGCCTTCCCATCAAAGATACATGACACAGATGTGTCGTCTGGTTTCAGCAAGAGGCAAGCATGGGGGCTGCTGATCTTCAAAACCTTCACTCAGCAGCTATCCTGGCTGCCTTCCCTCAGAACTGACAGGTTAACAGTGGAGAATTCCCACATATTCCCTTCTCTGTTTCTTGGCTCATAGACACTCCTCCCTGGCGAGAGAAGTGAATTCCCTCCAACCTATCACTCCTCTTTCCTCTCTCCAAGTGTCTAGAGGCTTCCTGAGGAAACCCCATGTATTAAAATGAGAATGGGCTTTGGAGCCAGATGGTCTAAGCTAACTCTCGATTCCTCTATTTGTAAAACAATTGTGAGAGTTTATTAAGTGTTTGCTGACATGCTGGGCATCATGCTAAGTCCTCCGCATGGCTGTGTAACCTGGGTATGAATCACAACCTCTTTGAGTTTCCTATTTCTTACAATAACAGTAATACCACTTTTCAAGGAGTTTGGAATGAGCAAAGATGATGTCATTGAACCTGTCCAGTAGTGGGTTCTAGTAGATAGTGGCCATATTTCTGTTTCTTGCTTCTTCATAACGGCATTTATACAGCTGTGGCCAGTAGAATGGCAAAATGTTAAAAATACTTAGTACAGTTGAAGCTTGAAAGTCCCATCTCTGAGGCCAGATGCATGGAAAATTGTGTGCATCCTGTAGGGTGTTGACTGATGAATTTGAGCAGTGGAAATCTAGAAACTTACCAGGTCATTTTATACATTTGTGATTAGTTAATCTAACCTAAGAATAACAAAGTAAGCATTAAGAAAGGTTATTAAATTGTGGCAAGGCAGGACAAGGGGTGGGGGAGGGAGTCTAGTGAGGAAAGGGAGGGTCTGTTATGTCCTGGGTGAGTCAGACTGGCTCTCCTCCTTTACCAGGTTATTTGGAGCACTACTTACTTCTCGACGTTTCCCAGAAAACCCAGATAAAGGAGAATCTTGAGATCAAATAGCCATTTAATAAGTACCTTTAGGGCTCAGTACTGTGTGATATCATGAAAGCAAACAACTACTGGAAGAAAGTTGACAAAGGTTTGAAGAGCATATTACCATATGGTATTTTATAACTTTTCTCTCTGCAGAGAAATAAGATCTAGAATCTTTGTGCCTTTAGAATTGTATAGAAGTTCCAAAGGAGAGGGGTTCCCCCCCCCTTTGTTTGTTTTTAAAGTTATTCCAGATATTTCCTCCATTTTTATGACATTGGAAAGCCCATCTCAGCTCTGGCATCTTGTGCACATGCTGGTCCATTTGCTAAGAACACTTTTTTTCTGCTCTCCACCTAAAAGGACTCCTTTCCTTTCCTGTTCTAGACATTTATCCCATAAGAAGCCCCGAAGGCTGAGTTAGGCCCTCCTGTTTGTTCCCAAAGCATTCCCTTATTTACACTTAGCCCCTGTCATACTCACTCATGATGGCCAGTGGGCTTATCTGTCTCACTACCCAAACTCTAAGCTCCATGAAAACAAGAGACTCCTATCTTTAGTTTGTCATATCTCCCACTAGCACCTAGGCTCATGGTACTTATTAGGCACCAGTTAAAGTTACTGGATAAATTAATGAGAGGGAGGATGGATGGATGGATGGATGGATGGATGGATGGATGGATGGATGGATTGTAGATCAGGGCTGACTTCTGTAAAGACAATAAGTCAGTGCCCAGGGATGTGTAAACCATTCTGCATTTAAGGCATTGCCACCACTCAGAGCCCTACCAGGAAGTCTAAAATCCTAAAGATCAGCATGGCCTGCTCTCTGCGGTGTAACCTACCCAGGATGAAAGCAGGGAGGTGCTGAGGGAGCAAGTACGAGTGGATGCAAGGAGATGGTCTTACTCCTTTTCCCTCCAGAAGGGGCCCCCATCCCTCAGGCATCTACTAACAAATACAAAATAATAACCACATGCAGTTTGGGTTCCCAAACATCATCTGAATGAACTAAAATGTGGGTATTTTCCAGATATGTTTTCTCTTGTACAGCAGGTCTTCTTTCTTGCTGATAAGAGTCTAGCAACCCCACAGGGGAAGAGGCAGAAAGATAAGACCTGGTTCTCCTTTCCCACATCTCCCTTTGAAGTCTAGAGAAACTCTTTCCATTTCAAAAAAGAAAGAAGAAAAAGAATATTCAAAGGCGATCTTTCTCTGAAGGAGAAGTTAGGAAGTACAATAGAAAGTGCTTTATGTATGAGAGTTGGCAAAACTCCATACTGTTTTCCTCAGAACAGTTTTTTACTTCTCCTTTTATGTCACTTACACAACCACGAGTTAGGATATAACTGAAGTTCCTTCTGGAGAATTTGCTGCATAAGGCGGGGAACTGCTGAGTCACCCCCACAGGGCTGTACAGTGACTGTGACCCCAGAGGCTCATCAGCTGCTGTACAGAAACTATGTTCTTGGATAATTCCAGCTCGGGGCATTCTCTGCCTTGGGCTCTTTAACTTCCGTCATGGAGCTGCCATGGCAGACGCCATCTCCTAAGTTCAGCGGGTCATGTTTCCTCCAGAACATTCCGGAACAGGAAAATCAGCAGGCATACATCTCAAGAGAATTAGGATAGAGAAGAAAGAAATCTGTATCTTTCTCAAGACAAATCTCCTTTAACTCATCATTCCTAGTCATTGAATGTCTACCTTGCTGCTAATCTCTGCTAAAGTAGCAGAGACAGCTGGTTCAGTAGGCTTTCCACATGGGCATCAAGTCACACTGGGGGGCTCCTGTGAGAAGCCAGCGTAACATCCGACAGCCAGATCTTCTGTACTTTTGTAGTGAGACCCGAAATAGCATTCAAAGGTGGAAATGCCTTGATTGCATTCCAGGGCAGTGCAGAGGGTATTCCCGGAAGTCCCAGGTACCCACGCAGGGGCGTGTTTACCCCCTCAGCACCGCTGTCTGGGACAGACACGCATGTGAGCACTAGGCAGGAGCTCTTCGCCCTGCCCTTGTTCCTTGTCCTCAGGGCCTGGAGCGTGAACTATGTCTCTCATGGGAGGTAACTATATTGAGGAAAAAGAAGTACTAAATACGAGGTAATGTGGAATTCTAGAGAAAGCATTCATTTTGGAATTAGATTTCCTGACCTGCCATCTCACTTGGTCCTTTACAAGCTGTGTAACCCTGGGCAAGTTACTGAACATCTCTGAGTCTCAATTTCTTCATCTGTAAAACAGCAGTTTTAAGGATTAACTTTGGTGATGGTGCAGTGCACCTTTCAAAGAGTAGGCACTTGGTAAACAGAGGCTGTTATTGCTGTTATTATTGGTGTGGTATAAAACCCAATTGTCAGGGAAGGCTTAGCACGTTGGGGTGGTGAGAGTGGAGTGGACCCTGAAGGACTGGTGGAATCATGACAAGGGAGAATGAGGTTCATGGCCCAGGCCAAGGGATGGTACCAAAAGGCTTTTATAGAAAAGGTATGATTGTCAGATTATCCACGAGGATTAGGCTTTGGGTACTCAAAGAGGGCCAACTCCTTGGGTATGATTTCCAAAGCAGTAATGTTCTGAAGAAAAACTGACGAAACAGTTGCTAGGGGGCGTGGGGGATTCGTGAGCCTGGTGGTGGGTATTAAGGAGGGCACCGATGGCATGGAGCACTACATCAAAAACTAATGATGTACGGTATGGTGACTAACATAACACAATAAAAAAAAAAGAAAGAATAAAGGGGAGCCCATGAAAAAACAGGCTGCTAGGAACTCTTCCGTTTGATGTTCATCTTTCTCACATCAGAAGGATCTACAAACCGAGGTCTGCATCAATAGACTGGGAGTTTCTAGGGTAAGGGAGGATGGCTCTGTCACTGTTTTCCTGATTGACAACTTGTGCTGATAGGTTAAGAGTAAAAACCAATGAAAATGCTGTGTGCTGTTACAGCAAGTGTTGGTTCTAGATGCCCATCAGCCTGGTATTTTTTATGCCGTAGCAAGCTGCCAGCTTTGCAGCCCTGAAGTTTGCAGCTTTAGACCCAGATCCTATTTTTAAAATGCAGACACACACGCCCCAATGCATGTAACCAGATCATTAGCCCCTGTGGCCAAGGCCAATAGCTTCCTCGTTGCACCAAAGAGAAATCTAACAGATTTTCATTCTGTTTTTAACAAATGTATTTATTGCCTTTACACAAACCTGAATTCTCTGTCCATGACAGTTCTGTGTTTTTTAAAACTAAAATGGAGGGAAAATTAGAGAGGGTAGAAAATGACTGCCTGTCAGCATATTTAGAAGTTTCTTCGGCTTCCGGGAAAAAATGGGCAGGACTGAAGAGACTGTGTGTGGTTTGAGGACAGACTGAGCCATGTGTTTTGATTTGAGAATCAAAACTGAATCTTAACTCATCAACATTTTATGCTTTTTTTTTTTTAAAGTTTAACTTTGCAAAATTACAGATGAAACATTGTGTTCCTCAGAGTTTGGGGGGATTTACAAATATGCATGCCTGTCTAACAGTCCTAAGATATAGATTATTATAACAATACCCCTCTTGTCTATATAGTCACTTTCAAAAAAAAGAGTCATAATTCAGCTGGCTGTTGTTCTTCTTGGGGTGTGGGGGTGGGGAGGGCTGATTTGTATGTCTGTTTGCAGGACCTCTAGCTCAGCCAGTTTTTCACAGGCCTCAGTAGCCAGGGGGCAGACTCTCACCGATTTAAGTAAATAGCATAATAAATATGTGTTGAACACCTACTAAGTGCCACACTAAGAGCTACAGATCAAACTGAATGCAAATTTTCCTGCCTTAAAGGATCTGATAGTAAACAAGCCAGGACCACACAGTGAAGTAAGTCCTATGGCAGAGAAAGGACTGCTTGCCAAGAGAATTTCTAAAAGATGCACCGCAGCAAAGATTTCCCATAGAAGGTGATGAGCTGAGTCTCGAAGAGCAAGTAGGGCTTAACCTGGCGATGATCCCAGGGAAGAACATTTTAGGTAGAAAGAAGAGCACTTGGAAGGGCTTGGGTGAAAAAGAGCATTTGGTGCCTTGCACGCATTTCATTATAGCCACACTCTAGAAGCTTGAGGGGGACAGCAGGACAAGCTTCCCCAGAGAAAGTGCTAGAAGCCACAGGGCTGGTTCACTTTGGGTCATACAGACCCATGGGAGCATACCTCTGCTTCCTGAAAGGAGCCAGGAGAATCTTCTCATACAATCACGCACGGGTGGAACACTTGAAGAATAAAAATAAATTGGCTCCATTACCTTACAATTAATATAGAAAATATATTCATGCTTCAAAAAAAAAAAAAATGAAGTCCTTATTTTCAGAAAGCCATTAATACCAAGACAGACTTGATCTCGAGTTGCTAGAGGTTGGATGTCGCAGGAGTCACTTCTGGAGAAACACGCTCTTATGAATATTTTAGAAAGAAACTTGTATTCACAACTGTAAAGAGCTGCCGTCTGAGAACAAATAAGAGCAGAAGTTGATACTTAACACCGTGTCACTAACTCTTTCCCTTTCATGTACAATCAAGAAAATGCTAAAAAAAAAAAAAAAAAGTCTTCTTCATGAATAATTGTCTGGAAATCTATGTAGGGATCTTCTTGGGAAATGACGAAGGACAGATTGGCTTGTCACTGAGAAGTAGACTTTTCAAGGCCTCATGAAAGAGAGTGGCAAATGCTCTTGACTTTCTTTCCCTTCCTTCTACAAAGACTATTTATAGAAGTAGCTAGGTATTCTTTACTACAGACTTTTCTCAGACTTTTCTTCCAGACAAATGTATACCACCTTCCAGGAATGGTAGGGAGTGTGATGAGTGATAAAACTTTGTAAATGATCACAGTGTTATACCTCCATCTGTGAAAAACACTTTAGAAAATAATACAGATTGAGGACTTATATAATACATAAAAATTAAAGCTGAGCTCCAGACAACATCTAACACATCCAAGGTATTACAGAATCCTAAGAACAGCTAAGAACATAAAATTCTTAGGGCGCCTGGGTGGCTCAGTGGGTTAAAGCCTCTGCCTTCGGCTTGGATTCATGATCCCAGGGTCCTGGGATCAAGCCCCACATCGGGCTCTCTGCTCAGCAGGAAGCTGCCTCCACCCACCCCCCACCCCCCGTCTGCTTCTCTTCCTACTTGTGATCTCTGTCAAATAAATAAATCTTTAAAACACACAATTCTCAACCAAATAACCTACCACGGGGTTTTGTAACGAGTAAGTTATTTTTTTAAAAGAATCGCTTTTCCCCCATATTTGATTTCATTTATACTCTTTTTGTTTCAATCTTTTCCTTTATTCGCTAATGAAATATTTTTTTCATCAAAACTGAAAAATAAAATGTAAGCATGTGTGTGTACTAATCCTTAATTCTTAAATCTTAGTCGTAGAAAAAATGGACAATGTTACGGGTGGCATGGAGACATCTCGCCAGACCTATGATGACAAGCTTACAGCAGTGGAAAGCGACCTGAAAAAATTAGGTAATCTGCAACAAGAATGAACCATTAAACTGACTCCTCTGATTCCATGTTAAATGACCGCCGCTATTTAGAACCATACTGTTGTAAATTCACATTCACCCAGAAGGATGTTAAATTTTTGTGTTGTGTGTTGAGTCTTTCCTCATGATTTTATTTAAAGGCTTCTACATTTTAACCTTAAGGAGCAATTTTGGAGTTCTTCAAAAAACCACTCTGTGTGCCAATTAAAATCTGAAGATCAATCCTGATCAAAAAGGACCACACATAGATTTTAGTAAAAGCTCTTTAGAGCAAACCTACAGAGAAAGTTTCTAAGTATTTGCAAGGTGGATATTGTTATTGTCATCCTTAATTTATACAGGAGAAAATGGTGACTTAACCAGGAAGAAGAACAGTTGAAATGTGAACCTAGGGTAATTTTTAAAGTTTAAAATTTGTGTATATACTATAATTTTCATCTCAATAAAAAATAATAAGAGAAAAAAAAACAAAAAAAATCCTTTATAAAATGTTCAGTAAATTCGTACTTGAAATATTCTAAACTGCATAGAAGAGCTACAGAAATCAATTTAAAAAATTAAAAGATTCCAACTTATTTCTATACTTTGATTTTTATTTTCATTTTTTAGGAAGGGATTAATGGTAAATTTAATAAGCAGTAAGTTATTTCCTTCTTGACACCCTGCCCAGTGCTCTAAAATCTGATAAAATCCCCCTCCTTCTTTGAGAAAAGTGCTTAGGAAGTTAGCACCCTTCCCAATTTCCCAGAACCCACTTTGAAAAGATAGATACGTGGGTTTTACTAATGCAAAACACTCTGCATAGACCACAAATTTTATATCTGACACACAGTTCATACTAGTTAAGTGTCTTTTGGATCTTTATGGTTCTTTTTTTGGTTTTTGGTTTTTAAAAAAAAAAAAAGATTTTATTTATTTATTTGACAGAAAGAGAGAGAGGGGGGCAACACACAGGCAGAGTGGGAAAGGGAGAAGCAGGCTTCCCGCTGAGCAGGGAGCCTGATGTGGGACTCGATCCCAGGACCACAGGATCGTGACCTTAGCTGAAGGCAGAAGCTTAATGACTGAGCCACCCAGGTGCCCCTCTTTGGGATCTTTGACCCCACCTGAGCATTTCTCCTTACCACCAATCTAAGTAATAAATATGTCTTATTCCAGGGGACCAAACTGGAAAGAAAGCCATGAGCACCAACTCAGAACTCTCTACCTTCAGATCAGACATACTGGATCTTCGTCAGCAGCTGCGTGAGATCACAGAGAAAACCAGCAAGAACAAAGACACTCTGGAGAAGTTACAGGCAAGTGGGGATGCCCTGGTGGACAGGCAGAGTCAACTGAAAGAAACTTTGGAGAATAACTCTTTCCTCATCACCACTGTGAACAAAACCCTCCAGGCGTATAATGGATATGTCACAAATCTGCAGCAAGACACCAGCGTGCTGCAGGGCAACCTGCAGAGCCAAATGTACTCTCATAACGTGGTCGTTATGAACCTCAACAACCTGAACCTGACCCAGGTGCAGCAGAGGAACCTCATCACCAATCTGCAGCGGTCTGTGGATGACACGAGCCAGGCCATCCAGCGAATCAAGAATGACTTCCAAAATCTGCAGCAGGTTTTCCTTCAAGCCAAGAAGGACACTGATTGGCTGAAGGAGAAAGTGCAGAACTTACAGACACTGGCTGCCAATAACTCTGCCTTGGCCAAAGCTAACAATGACACCCTGGAGGATATGAACAGCCAGCTCAATTCATTCACGGGGCAGATGGACAACATCACCACAGCCTCCCAAGCCAACGAGCAGAACCTGAAAGACCTGCAGGACGTACACAAGGACGCGGAGAACAGGACAGCCATCAAGTTTAGCCAGCTGGAGGAACGCTTCCAGCTTTTTGAGACGGATATAGTGAACATCATTAGCAACATCAGTTACACTGCCCACTACCTGCGGACGCTGACGAGCAATCTGAATGAAGTCAGGACCACGTGCACTGATACACTGACCAAACACACAGATGATCTGACCTCCTTGAATAACACACTAGCCAACATCCGTTTGGATTCTGTTTCTCTCAGGATGCAGCAAGATATGATGAGGTCAAGGTTAGACACTGAAGTAGCCAACTTATCAGTGATTATGGAAGAAATGAAGCTGGTAGACTCCAAGCATGGTCAGCTCATCAAGAACTTTACAATACTACAAGGTAAGTGAAAATTCTGAATGTATTCGTTTTAGTTACTGATTGGTATATAACAAATTACCCTAAAAGTCGGCAACTTAAAAACAGTGAACATTTGCCATCTCAAGTTTGTGTGGATCAGGAATTCAGGAGTGGCTTAGCTGGGTGATTCTGGCTCAGTATCTCTTGTAAGGTTGTGTCAAGATATTAGCCAGGGCTGCAGTCATCTTGAACTCTTAACTGGGACTGAGGACCTCCTTCCAAGATAACTCATGCACATGGCTCTTGGTAGGAGGCATCAGTTCCCTACTGGCTGTTGGCAAGAGATTTTCGATTCTGGCAATGTGAAGTTGCTTGAGTGTTCTCACAGTATGGCAGCTGGCTGACTGCCGAGTAGGTGATCCAAGAGAAAGCACAAGGAAAAGCCACATGCCTTTTATGACCTAGCTTCAGAAGTCACATACTATCACTTCCACCATATTCTGCTCTTTAAAAATGTCATTAAGTCCAACCCACACTCAAGGGGCAGGTAGATTAAGCTCCACATCTTGAAAAGAGTTTTAACTGTGACTTTGTGGATAGCACTCAAAGGCAGTCCATTAACTATTTGCTGAATTTGGACTTTCTCAGTGCCTTGCTCTTTCAATGTCATTATAAATCAGGCTCCTTTGAAAGTAGGATTAATTTGTTTAGGTCACAGGGATTCCCGTTTCTAAGTGTCATGAGCAGATGGATGGTTGGCCATCACAGTAACTGTAAAGCCACAGAAGACAGAATGTGACCTGCATATAAAATCTGAGTTTTACTCTGATCCAGGTCACCCATGTAAATTGAAAATTCTTGGCTCAAATTAACTCTCCTTCTGAAGATTTGTGGCAACCATATATTAATAGCATTTTTCAGTCATGAACTATTTTCACTGCTTTTATGTTGAAAGTACTATGTGAAAGATGATGTACTAAGCACTCTGGGGCACGCAGAGAGGCCCAGATGGTCCTTCCCCTCAGGTAGCTTAAAATCAGGAGAATTTTAGAGTATCAGGAGATTGCCTGTAAGCAAAGAAATCCTGATTTTCAAAAAGAGGAAATATGCATAGACATACTGTGTAGAATGGGGAATTGGTCTTCAAGCCTGAAAAGAGGTTGTTAAGAGGATAATCTGTGAGCTTTTGGGAAAGCAGCAATCATCAGAGTGAGATCACTAAAAAGAAAGCAGGTGAACCTAATCTTATTTCTGTACATTAACAGAGTTATTAGGTTGTTTAAACTAGAAGACTAAGGGCGCCTAGGTGGCTCAGCTGGTTGAGTGACTGCCTTTGGCTCAGGTCATGATCCCAGACTTCTAGGATCGAGTCCCACATCGGGCTCCCAGCTCTTTGGGGAGTCTGCTTCGCCCTCTGATCTTCTACTCTCTCATGCTCTCTCTCACTCATTCTCTCTCAAATAAATAAATAAAATTAAAAAAAAAAAAACTAGAAGAATAAAAAAGTGTATCTGGATTTTACCAAGACATTTGTCATTGATGCTGTCAAGAACAAGATGGAGAAAGTAGGTGCTGAATTACATCGCAGTTGGGGAAATTTATTGGTGATGTTGGTTTTCTATGCTATGTAACAAAGTGCAAACTCAGCAGCAAGGGACAATACCCATTTCTTATCTCACAGTATCTGTAGATTGGATGTCTGGGTAAGGCTTGGGGCCTCTGCCCCAAAGCAGGATACCCTGTCATTGAGGGGCTGAGGTTTCATCAGAGGCTTGACTGGAGAAATTCCCTTTCTGTGCTCCCTTGGGTGCTTAACAGTATTCATGTCCTTGCAAATGTGAGACTGAGGTTCTTGGGGTCTTTTGGGGGCAAGAAGGGGTACTGGGCTAGAGGTCACCTGCAGCCCCTTGCCATGTGACCATCAAACCACACCGCAGCTTCTTCAAAACCGGCAGGGGACTCCAGTCTACTGAGACAGTGTTATGTAATGTAATCTCATCTAATGGAAGTCAAGGGAGTGACATGCCATCACCTTTGCCATGTTCTGTTGGTTAGAAGCAAGTCACAGGTTGCACACTCAAGGGGAAGAGATGATACAAGGGCATGAGTCATTGGGGGTGACCCTAGGGTGTGTCTTCCACAGAATGTGCATAAAGAATGGCAGTTCAATGAGCTCCTGGGGGGCTGGCAGCAGGTCTGGATGGCAGATGGCAGAGCCCCATTCAACAGCTTTGTCAGTGACTAGCATGAGGATATAGATAACCTGATAATCCACTACTTGTGTGACATGAAACTACATATACTAGCCCATGGATGCTAGAATCATAATCCAAAATGACCTGGGGAGGCTAGAATAGTTAAGAGGTGCCAACAAAATGGAAGAGATAGGGAATACCTGTAAAATCCTGCTTGAGGTTGGAAAAGGCCGGACAGACAGATGTTGATGGAAGAGCATGTGTATGAAAAGCATGGTGGTTTTAATCGACTGTAAGCAAGTCACTGTGTCTGGCAGTGAATCTAATGTGATCTTTGATTATATCAATGAAAATGATAGGAGGTGATACCTTACTCTGTTCAGTATGGCAAGACTACCCCTGCAGGATAGTGTGTACTTTGAGGGACCTCTTTCAAAGGGTCATTGACAGACCAGCATGCTCAAGAAAAATACACCCAGGATTATGGAGTCTAGATGTGGTTGGGGAAGGATTGCAAGACCTGGGAACATTAACCTGTAGGAGACACTGTTTTAGTGGAGACAAGGCAGCTATCTACAGGTATTTAAAGACTATCACGTGCGGGGCGCCTGGGTGGCTCAGTGGGTTAAAGCCTCTGCCTTTGGCTCAGGTCATGATCCCAGGGTCCTGGGATCGAGCCCCGCATCGGGCTCCCTGCTCAGCAGGGAGCCTGCTTCCTCCTCTCTCTCTCTGCCTACTTGTGATCTCTGTCTGTCAAATAAATAAATAAATAATCTTAAAAAAAAAAAAAGACTATCACATGGAAGAAATTTCATGTGACATCTGGGGAGGGTGAAACAGGACTAGTGGGTATTCATGAATAGAAAACAAATTTTGGTTTTATGTGATGTTCCTTATAAAAATTGGTGTTGCCTGTAAATACAATGGCTTCCCTGAGCAATATTGGTGTCCCAGCTCCAGAGGAGACAGACATCGTGAGTACGAGTCATACTCTGAATAAGGGGCAGGCTTTCAGATGATCAGAAACTTCTTCAGTAATTGCTTTAGTTTTTTCCTATTCTTTCTCAACCTAAATTCAAAAGGAGGGCAGATCTCAGTAGTTGCGCAACCACATAAAATAAGAGCTTTCTCAATTTCTGTTGGCACTGTGAAACCTTAGAGAATCCTGTTGCAGTACTCTGGATATTTTCTAGCTATAAGTTTTACAGTTTTATTATTCCATCCAGTTGCTAGCTTGCCTTCTACAAGTAAACTTCTAACACATTTAGTGTGTAGACCGTGTTGCTTGGCAGCTAAGGAAGTGTACAAAAAGTTTTTAACTGAAGATTCAGACCCTGGCTTTCAATTAGGTAATGTTTCCACTATTATGATTGTTTTTATTCACTAATATTGAGTGTGAATGCACTGAGCACTTGACTCAAACTCTGTAAGACAGGTACTTATTTTCTTTCCTTTTTTAGAGATTGTGTGTGAGCCAGGGGCAGGGAGGGGTTTGGGGAAAGGCAAGGGAGAGAGAGAATCTGAAGCAGGCTTCATGCCTAGCACGGAGCCCACCGTGGAGCTCAGTCTCACAACACTGAGATCATGACTTAAGCCAAAATCAAGAGTCAGATGCTTAACCGACTGAGCCACCTAGGCATCCCAAGTAAGATGGTACTTAGAAGATCATCACCAGTTTATAGATGAAACTAAGGTTTGGAGAGGTGTTTAAGGAACTTGCTCAAATTCACAGAGATGGTAGCAGCTAAACAGGATCTGAGCCCAGGCTTTCTGGTGCCAAGGCCCATGCTGTTAACCCCATCTTGGATCACCAAAAGTGCATGCCCTTCTTCCCAGTCCTTAGGTGCCCCACAGTCTGTGAGCGCAGGGAGCTGGGATTTCATTCTAAGTGTGGCATGGTGGGTACATGATCTGATTTATATTTTTAAAATGTCATTCTGGGTGTGGGGAGGGGAATGAGGTGGGAGAAGGATAGATTACAGGGGAGCAAGCAGGGCGACAGGGGTCCAGTGCAGGGCTATGGGCCAGTTATGGGTGACTTGGAGGTAAGAGAAATGGGTCTCCTCATTCAGGAGGAGTGTTGTAGGCAGACCCAAGGGCAGGCTTGTCCTTCCCTGGCCATCAAGACCCTGACTGGCTTTATCCAGGTATGCTCCCCAAGGGGAGGAACCTAGAGATAGAAGGGGATAGGAGTATTCAGAGCTCACATCAACCTGTTCTTGCCCCATTTGGTGCTCAGGACCCTGGAGTTTCCTACCCAACGTGTTCTTAGCCCAGAGGAGCGGCCAAGACTGTGTGTTGTAGGGGTGCTTTGTGGAGGGGTTGGACAGAAATGGAACACAGGGTCAGGGGCTGATGTATGTGATTGGACAAGGCTGATGGTGGATTGATAGTGGAGGGTGAGGGAAAGAGAGGAGCAGAATATCTCCTCCGTTCTTAGCTTGAGCAAGTAGGTGGAAGGACAGACTGGGGAGGTTCAGGAAGAGAGGCCCATTTAGACATATTAAGTGGAACATGTCTATGAGGAGGAGGTTTCTGACTCTGTGTTTCTAAAATACCATTTAGAAGCCAGGATCTCTATTTTCCTTTTCTCATTTGCCTTCCCATATAACGTTTATCCTTGGTCTTTTCATTACCTGTGCTTTTTGTGAATTGACCTCAGAAACATCTCTAGTTGCCCCCTTTCTGTTCCATCTGTTCAACTTCCTACAGAACAGGATTGTCCATGAGGTGTTCCCAGAGAACAAGAGACTGGGGGCAGGGCTCCATTTCCCAGTGCACTTCTTTGCTCCCTCTCTCCTTTTCCTCCAAGCAGATCTCTTCCCCGAGGAGGAGGGAGAGACGGGACAAAGCAGGAGGGAGCCAGGATTGGATTCACTTTGGATTATGCTGACCTTGCCTCTGCAAGGTTCAGAGTGCTCTCATGCTTTCTGGGACATCCTTTTGACTCGCACTTCATGAACCCTCATGCCTACGGGATGGCTCACAGGAGACACTGGCCTCATTGCAAAATAGAAGCGGAAGTTGACGGCTTGCACTAAACTAGGTGATAACATGGAAATAGACATTAAACTCCATGTTGAATCCCAGCAACAGTTATCTCTGTATCTGTAAACCAACAAAACAAAACAAACCTTACTAAAAAAGGCTTATTTTTTGTTACAAATAATATAAATACTTTTATGCTCATTATGTATATGGAGGACTTCATATGTCATAATGCATAATGCAGAGAATGTGAAGTTGCCCCCTCCTAGCCCAGGCAGAGGGCCCCCTTCCCCTGCTCTTCTGAGAGAGGCATCAGATTCAGTAAGTGAGAACAAGAATTCTGTAATGGGACAGACCCAGACACAAATACCAAGTTCCTCATCCTCGTCTGCATCTACCCTTTCAAGTGATGAGAACTTAAGGAGATAATGTAAATAAGATTTTAGTGCAGTGCCTAGCAGGTGGTGGGCTAATACTCATACCCAAGTGTAAGTTCAGCACCTCCGCAAGATTTCCCGTCCCCTGCAGCCCCAGCCGCTACATCACAGTGGAAGACAACAGCTTCATGTGCCCAAGGAATAAAATTGTACAGAAGCAGGTCAACTCCGATTTGGGTCTAACAGTGCTTACTGCTGGTAGCCTGCAGCCCAACCCTGAAGAGGAATCAGACTCAGGTGCTACTGACAACCAGCTTCAACTCATTTTTCAGTCCCATGTTTTCAATATGCCAGGCATACTGCCGAGCCCTGGGTTCAGGGGTCTGCTTTCATTGTTACAGCTCTTTAAGGTTGGAATTACCAGTCTCCATTTGCAGGGCTGGGAACCACGGCACAGAGAGCCCGAGTAACTTTTCCAAGGTCAAGGAGCTAGTAAATTGTCAGTGCTAACATTGGATCTTTCTAGTTCCCAAAGCCGTGCTTCCACATGACACCCTGCTGCCGTGTGATAATGAAAGAGAACAGACGGCATGTTGGGAAGTTGAAATGTGGGAGACTTTATTTTCAGGAGAGCAATTGGTAGAGGTTAAATAAGAGATTGACATTTGAGCTGCATCTTAACAGATACCTGGGAGGGCCGAAAGGATCAGGCAGGAGGCCTCAGTTTCTCTCATTGCCAACCCCGTCCACTCTTGCCACGCTTCCTCAAACAAAACCATTTGTCTGTGGGCCCTTCAGAGCAGGCATTGGAAGGCATAGAAGCGGACTGTTGCCAGGGGGTGAGAAATAGTGGTTTAAATATACCCTGCGGACAAGGGTGTGTTTGTGGAGAAGGAGCCTCTGGGGATTTCCAGAAGGCTGTCTTAAACATGAGGTTAAGAATTGAATTAATTTTCAAAATGATTGCCAAATAATATCCTGTCCATTTCCTAGTGATATCAGGGCTTTGAAAGTACTTCAGTGAAACAGGATGACTTTTCATAATGTAGGTATTTAGTAAATGTTTGATTAATTTAGATTTTTTTTAAATGAAGTAAAATGTCTCCGATTATGTTAGTAGTTTTCTCTAGCTTCCAACCTTACTGCTAGAGGTTCTAAAATCAAGTCTCCAAAATTTTGGACAGCAGTAAGAATTAAAGCGGTTTCTCTACTTTCTGTTTTGTTGGCAAATAAATTGGAAACTTATCTCAGGGGTAGGACACAGGGCTGGGCCCTCCCCAAGGTCCACAGTTCGGTGTCCAAAGCAGAAACGGCGCAGCGATTTAAAATCATCTGTCCTCTTCTAACTGCTTGTTTGGAGGATTCAGGCGTCTCAGTCTCCCTGCTCTGGAGGGTGGGGAACACGGGGAGGAGGCCTTGCAGGCAGTGAAATACGGGCTGCTCCCTGGCCTGGTCTAAGTCAGACTCAGACATTTCGGGAGCTTGGGCTGGCTTTGCCAGTACCGCAGTGCATATCCTGGCATGTCAGAACCAGAGCCAGAGAGCCACTCACTTGGCCTTGAAAGAAACTCTCAAATTTGCTTCTGAGAGGGCCATCACACATGCCTCCACCTGGGAGCTAACACATTCCCAACTCTGAGGACAAGTCATTACTACGCATGCTTAGAAATACTCTTGTGTTATTTATCTCACTGTTTTGGTTTTAAGGCACTAGGGGTGGCTTGTCTTTTATTTCATTTTATTTTCACTTCAACAGCTGCTCAATAAAAGGTGCATGTAAGACCTCAAAGTCTGGGATCATCCAGATGCTAACAAGCGATACTACCGTCCTGTGTCCTAGAGGAAGATATACCCGTTAATAATCTGTTTTATGGGCATTAATAATCTGTTTTTCTGGGTGTCCAGTACTGGCTTTTCAAGTGGTTTTAGCTCTTTTTTCTCAGTAATTTTTAAAAAGAAGTAAGTAGAAAACATCTAGGTCTTAATGAGCAAAGTATGGTCTTACTGAATATGTAAGTATTAATGACTGAATCCTCTTACATATGGGGGACACATAGAATACGTTTTTATTTAGCCCAGCATTGGAAGCCCAGCTTCCTGCTCTAGCACCGTGATGATTTTCCCAAGGCCGGGGCAGCTGTGAATGAAGAAGTCAGTAACACAGTGCTTGCCAGGAGATTATCCACAGTGATGAGTATTCAAACTAATTAAAACAGTCAGATAACTGATTTGTGATTGATGTAGTGCTTCATGCAAAAAAAAAAAAAATCCATTTTTATGCTCATCCAGCTGGTAAATGCCTCACAAGTAAGATTTATCAAAGGCAACAACTTGCATCGTCTTTTGACATCTTTTTCTTTCTTCCCCAAGATCTAGAAGTTAGCATCTGCCGATATGTTGCACTGACTGTGGGATCCATGGTTGGTGCCATTCTTAAAATAAGCCAGTACTTTTGTGTGGAGTGAGTGGGGACATTTGAGCAGCACTTCAGAGGGAAATAGCTAAATACCATTAACTACCCAACCCCAGAAAGAAATAAGATTAATGAAAAGCGGTCATCCTAGGTGAGGTAGGTCTCAGATTCATATCAGGAGAGGAAGAGAGAACTATGTGTCTTTGGAGGTCTGTCAGGAACCAGTGGAAGGTGTTCTGGGAGAAACAGAACTCCCTGTCACATTGGTCTGTCCCATCAGGTAGACAGACCCCTGAACAGTCTCTGTTCCAAGCACACAGGTAAATTCCTTTCCCATCACCTTCAAGTATAGTAACAAACCCAGTTGTGAGCCATTGAGAAACACTGATTGTTGGCAAAACCCATAAAAAGAATAAGGATAAAGAATCTCTAAAGCCCTTGAATTTCCCAACAGACCTTCTCCATTATTTAGATTCCATAAGGCTGAACATAGAACATTAAACAGAAATAGGTAAGAAGAAAAGGTACTTTTATTTTTGCTATTATTCTAACAAATTAGAATTTTGTTGTGGGGTTGTTTTTTTTTTTTTTTTTTTTTTTTTGGCCTGTTGTCAGTATTGTTCCACTAGAACTTCCATAATGCTACAACCATTACGTAGGAATGCATACGCCACCTTCCCACTGTTAATCTCTAGGACATTGTTTCTCAACTACACAAAGGAACTAAGATCCTTTTTCACAGGAGATAGATTTGGCAGTGAAAATCCACCTTCCTTATTTTTACTAATACACTTAATGAGCCTCCTCAGTTTAAAAAAGAAAAAAAAACAAACCCTCGGATTGTAGATGCAGAAACCATTGGATCAATTCTTAAATGTAAGTAGAGTCAAGAAAGACCAGTCTCCCCAGGGTCATTTCATAGCAACAGCCAGGGTCATCCTGAGACATAGACTGAGTGGAGCTATGCTTCTTAGAATAAGGTGAGGGATACCAGGCCATCTTCCCCCAGAAACCTCTCCCTTTGGTCTCTCCTGGGACCCAAAATGTTGGCATTAGTGCGCTAGGTCTTTGGATCTGTGATGCACATTCATTTGGTAAATCCTGTCTGAAAAATGACTGTGCATGAGACATTGCTAGCTGCTAGTTGGGGAAGTGCCTTCAAAGAACAAACAAGAACTAAAAGATGAGAGAAAGAGGAAGCACTTCCACCTGGGAGGACTATATGGTAGGCGGACCATTTTCCAGATGGATGTGGGCAGAGGAAATTCTAAGAGCCAAGCTGCAGAAGGGCAGAGGAGGATGGAGTAAACACATGCTAGACCAGGTCATGAAAGCCTTGATTTAACACCGGGTGACCAAGTAGCAGGGGCTGAATGTTCTAGAGCAAGTGGAGATCAGATCATTGAGTAAGGAAGACAAATGTGGGAAAGATGCGGAGTGGAGTGAAGGGAGAGGAATCAAAGGTAGGAAGAGCAGTTAAGAGGTTAGCACCCACACTGGGTCGTGATGAGTGACGGAAGAGATGGTTGTGATGATGTCATGAAAGGTGTAACGATAAAGTGAGGATAAGGTCCGTTTTAGACACGCCAGGTTGCAGGTGCTGGCAAGACATCCCAGAGAAAGGGGGACCATCTGACTATGAGATAAGGACCAGGAGAGCTGATGATTGAGAAGCACCAACAGGAACTGGGGGGCAGAAGTCAGTGAGTTGGATTCAGAGAGAAAATTTTTCATCACAAAGTCTTCTCAAGTCTCTCGCTTATGAAGCAGATAACCCTAAAAAGGGACACATTGAAACCAGTCTGAACTATTAGCATAAACTCTCTTACAGCTCAGTAGAACGTCTGCCAGTAAATCCAAGGACGAAATCATGGGTAGCCTTAAATAAGGAAAGCTGAGTCCAGAGCCAAGGTTCTTGCTAAGGGAGAACAGAGATGGGTGGACTAGTTGGGGCCATGGATAGTGTGAGGGTACAGTGGATGTCCACTGAGGCTTAGAAAGGGGAATGGGTCAGAGAGATCGCCCTACGGAGGCAGGAAGGCCTACTTCACTGTTCTGTCTTGTCCAGCTGGTGGGGGAGGACTGGGTAAGAGGGATCAAGAAAAACATAGGGTGGGAGGCCCACCCACCCTTCATCTCTGCAGTACTTCTGCCCAGCCAGCCTGAAAGGCTTTCTACTTCTATGGAAAGAATGAGTATAGATCTCTTTCACTTAACTCCTGTAGAACAGTGAGATTTCAGAAACTCAAGAATTCTGGAGAGCAGAATATTTGAGAATGGTGTCCTCCCAGGTCCAGTTATTTCCACATAAGAAGGAATTCCTGGGCCAGCTCCACCGCTAGACTGTGACTGTCCACGTCTCATCCTCCCGGGTGTATCTGTCTTGAGGAGCTAGTGTTGAATAAGAAGTTTGACATCTCTGGCTCAACCTATCCTCACAGGTGCTCTGAGAATCAAAGGTCATAGATGAAGGTCAGGTGACATAATGTATGTGAAATTACCTCGAAAACTCATTCACTCTATAAATCCTGGTTGTGGTGTATTTGCGTGCAGTTCCTGTTGCCCCTGAGAACTTACAGGAAAAACAATCTCAGGTTACGCCACCTTCTCTAGGATGATAAGGGATAAGCGGATAGCCGCGTTCTTCCTTTGGGAATAAATGGTGGCCTTTTTTTCCCTTGCTTGCTCAATTCGATGGTCACCTGCTTTTTTCTCTAGCCCACCTTCCCTGTTGCATTATTAGACTAACAAGCTGGGAGAGAGGACACTCTTCTCAGCTCAGCCGTCGAGCCCTTTCCCACCAAGACCTTCTGAGCCAAGGGTGAGGGAGGCTCAGCCCCAAGGACAGCAGCATCCCCACAGCATGGTGTAGGAGACAAGAGGGCCAGCAGTGACATGACAGAGAAGAGGCTGGCATCTGGTGTGCTGAGGGAGTTAGCAGGCTGGTGCCTCTCAACATTTGATGGCATCTTTCTTCAACTTTTTTCCCATAACCCCTTGCACAGTGCTTGGCATATAGAAGGTTGTTAATAAATATTTGTCAAATTAATGAAAAGAAGGGGAAATCTGTGGGAGGGAATCCCCCATCCCAACCTGTACAGTTTTTCTGCTGGTGACAGAAAAGTGCCAGACGACTAAGGGAACCCAGGTTAATGGCGTGAGTCACTTCTGTGGGATCGGCGGGAAGAAGACATCTGTGGACACCAGAGGGCTGTGTGCCATTAAGAGATATTCTAAATGCTTGGAGCAGAAAGGGTGAACTTAGTAAAGAAACCTTTCCATTAAAAAAAAAAAAAAAAAAAGACCATCAACAATAGTATGGTGAAACAAGTAGACCTCCTTAATGCATATACTTTGGAAAAAATCTATTTTTTTAGTTGGAGAGTTTATAAGAAGATAAATTCTTCACCACTACTCACAGTGGATTTCATGTTCACACCATTTATGCTTTTTTATATTTTAGGTCCTCCTGGCCCCAGAGGTCCAAAAGGTGACAGAGGACAGCAGGGACCCCCTGGTCCCACTGGCAACAAAGGACAGAAAGGAGAGAAGGGGGAGCCTGGTCCACCTGGCCCCGCCGGTGAGAGGGGCCCAATTGGGCCCGCCGGCCCCCCTGGAGAACGTGGCGGCAAAGGCTCCAAGGGCCTGCAGGGCCCCAAAGGCTCCCGTGGATCCCCCGGGAAGCCTGGCCCTCAGGGCCCCAGTGGGGACCCAGGCCCCCCTGGCCCAACCGGCAAAGACGGACCCCCTGGCCCTCAGGGCCCTCCTGGCTTCCAGGGACTGCAGGGCACCGTGGGAGAGCCGGGGGTGCCTGGACCACGGGGGCTGCCAGGCTTGCCTGGGGTGCCTGGAATGCCGGGCCCAAAGGGTCCCCCCGGCCCCCCAGGCCCATCGGGGGCAGCGATGCCCCTAGCCCTGCAGAACGAGCCAACCCCCACACCTGAGGCTAATGGTAAGTCTGAGACTTCCCTCACACCCGGGGTCAGGGGTGCTCTGTGCACTCCTGGCCGGCCCCAGCATGCAGCCCCGTGTGCCCCCGTGCCCCGCTTTGCTTGGCTTTGAAGCCTCTGTGAGGGCAGGCACATGGCCTTGGCTGCTCTCACAGACCTCTGCCCCGGCTGGGGTCTCTCAGGAACTTTGTGTTTCTCTCTAAACGCCATCATGTTCTATCACACTTGTTTATTTAGACGAGTCAGGCCCTTGGGGACAAATGCATCCCCTTCATGCAAGTCTGAGGCTGGCTACCCCCAGCCAGTCTTGTTCTCATCTTATGCCCCTCAGTAACCGTGTAGATGGAACTTTCTGTTACTAAAGCCCAGACTGCATGGTTTTGAGAGGGTGTTCTGGTGCTTCTACCTTTTTTAATTCAATTACCAAATTTTGATAATTTGGCAAAACCATCAATGTTTGCTTAGCGACTAAGCCTATTTTTGTCTCCTTTGAATCATACCCAATTCCACTTGATTTCCTTAAGCACGACTCTGGTTGTCTTTTTTTCCACAAGCCCCGTTTTGGTTGTGGGTTCTCCCCTGTATTTATTGATGGGTTCCATAGGACTCCAGACTAATGTGGCACATCTGTGGCTGCTCAGCCTTTTGTTTCTGTTCTTTCTGTCATTGTAAAGACTAATCCAGACGCAGAGGGACTAAGTCCCAGTGTCCTTAACTTTCCAGGCTCTGTAGTTCTTACTACTGTGTCCTCTGCGGCCTGCCGCCCTCCTCCCCACTAGAGTCTGCTCCCAGCCTCTCCAGCACGGGCAGTCGCAGGCTCACACGTTGACGCGCGAACTGCTCCTGGCCTTGGAGGGAAGCAAGGCCAGAGCCACGGCCTCTTAAATATAACTGAAGAAGGGCGTAGTGCTTTGTATGTGTGTTGGTTTTTTAATTAATATTTTAAACGTTTGTGCTCCTAGGCTGCCCCCCTCACTGGAAGAATTTCACGGACAAATGCTACTATTTTTCGGTTGAGAAAGAAATTTTTGAGGATGCAAAACTCTTCTGCGAAGACAAGTCTTCACATCTCGTTTTCATAAACACAAGAGAGGAACAGGTATGTTTGCAGTATGCTTAGAGAAAACTATCATTTAAGGATTGTTTACATCTGGAAATTGCATGCTTAACTGGGGATTCAAAGATATCAAAAATCCGTAAGTCACATAAACACAGAAGGCCGCACTCTGGCGATTTGGGCTTTATCCAGTGACAAGAGCATTCACGGCATGGGAATTACGTCCTCTTGCTTCCACCTGAAAGATACTGCTGTATTAAGCCTGGAGATGGTGGCTCCTCCCGGTGGCTTCTCCCAGAAGAGCTGTAATATGGAAGAGAAGTCCGCTGGCTGGCACCAAACACCGGTGGAGAGAGAAGCCAAGGGGCATGAGCACTGTAGGGGTGGGTGCAGGGGACAAGGTGTGTGACCTCAGCAGTAGAGAAGGCCCCAGGGCCGAGCTCCCTCATGATCACGCTGGTGACCACTCCCTAGGCCCCTACTATGGGCCGGGCACTGTACAAGGCATCTCTTCTTTACACCTCACAGCAAGCCCAGAACCTGGGGTATTATTATCCCCCTTTTACAGATAAGAAAACTGAGGCCCCACAAGGTTTAATGGCTTTATTTATAGGATGACAAGTAAATGCAGAGCTGAGACTGAAACTGAGGTCCCTCTAACAACGATGCCAGTGCTCTCTGGTGCCACACTGTTCCAGTGTCCTCCTTCCATTTCCCTAAGTATCTTCAGCAGATGCAGCCCTGACAACAGATGTTTCCTACACTGACTAACTGGGGCTGGGCATCCAGTCAGATGCCTGGGTTTTAGAATATGCAGACTTGGGTTCCATCTCAGCTCAGCCACTCACTACCTTGGTTGCTGGGAAGGCTTACAGACAGGTTGTTTGTGGCACGTGGACACGGGAGCTGGCCCAAGGAAGCGCTCAATAACGCCATGGCTGTTCGTGTCATCAGAACACTGGAGCGACGGGTGATAGAAAGGAATGGAGCCTGGTGGGATTCATTAAGTTGTCTGGGTGATTTAGAAGAGGAGCATCCCTTAAATATCATTTACAAACCTATAGGAGGAAAATGCGTCCAAGCCCCCAACCACTGCAAAAGAAAAACAAAAACAAAAACAAAAAACAGGTGCAGTTAAAAAAAAAAAAGCAGAAGCATGTACACACCATAACACACCTTCTCTTAAACGTCCTTTCTTTTCCCCAAATGTTGCAGGGAAGGGGGCATTCCTCCAGATACCTGTCCCCCCCCCCAAATAATGACACACTGATTTGTGTTTCAGCAATGGATAAAGAAGCAGATGGTAGGGAGAGTGAGCCACTGGATCGGCCTCACAGACTCAGAGCATGAAAACGAATGGAAGTGGCTGGATGGGACATCTCCAGAGTATAAGTGAGTGTTCAGAGCCTTCCAGGCTATTCTCTGGTTCTCACCCCTTCCCTGGCCCCTTGCAGTCTCTTCTTTAAACACTCTGTGTCCTAGATGCCCCTCACACTGAGGCTTCTGCTACCTGTTGTGTGCTTCCATGTGTGGTTGAGAATCAGTAAGCTATAAACTAGTTTTGGGGTTTTTTTTCCTTTTCATGGCATGAATTTTTTTTCATTCCTATGGAAAAAAAATCAGAGACTCATAACATCTCGCAGTATGGTAATTGTGGTGAGGTGTTCTCTTCCGTCGCTGCTGTGAAGGATAAGACTACACCAGGCACGATGAGAGCTCACCCCTGTTCAAGGGCTGGGAGCTCGCTTCAGGATAACACCGTCAGTGGCCCTGACCCCAGCTGGGCTTCTGGCCAGAGTGTGATTTATGAACTACAAGTTTGTGACAGATGCACCAGGCACAAAGATGTGGTGTGTGGGGGATAATCATCCTCTAAGTGTTTGAGAAGTCCTTGTTAGTCTGGTGTGACCTGAATTCTATAAAGGCAGCGACAAAGAATGGAAACCCTTTACAATACCTGCACAGGCTCCCAGGCTCATGGAGACTTCTGGGCTCCTCTTTCAACCACTAGGGCTGTCCTCTCCACTTCTTCCTTAATACGACCCCAGGGTCAGGAGATGGCTGAATTGTACCAATTTGAATTTCACTTCTTCCAACTCCTGTTTTGCCTTTAATGAATGTGAAAATATGCCACACACGGTACCACATGCAGCAGAATTTATGAAAACTCACCTCTAAATAACCAGCCTTTCCTTTGCTGGAGAAGAGAAGGTAGACACCCTGCAGAGGCTCAGGCAGGCATGAGGGCGTCACGGTTTGGAGGTTTGGAGGCAGCTATGATCATCGCATGGGGGAGGAGACCATGGGGTGCCTCAGGCTAAGATAGTGTCGGGAGTATTGAGGTGTGACCTGTCGTGGTCAAGGACCGGGAGCTGGGGCCAGAGGTGGTGGAGAAGCCAGTGTGTCTAAAATGTTTCTGTGGGGGCGCCTGGTTGACTCGGCCAGTTAAGCATCCGACTCTTGAGATTTCAGCTCAGGGCATGATCTCAGGGTGTGAGGTCCAGCCCCAAGTCAGCTTGAGCCCCAAGGCTCTGCACTCTGCAGAGAGTCTGCTTGAGATTCTCTCTCCCCCTCTGTCTCCGGCTCATTCATATGCGCTTTCTCTTGCTGGCTCTCTAAAAAATAAAAATTTTTTTTTTTTAATTTGACAGAGAGAGATCATAAGTAGACAGAGAGGCAGGCAGAGACAGAGAGAGAGAGGGAAGCAGGCTCCCCGTCAAGCAGAGAGCCCGATGTGGGGCTCGATCCCAGGACCCTGAGACCATGACCTGAGCCTAAGGCAGCGGCTTAACCCACTGAGCCACCCAGGCGCCCCAAAAATAAAATCTTTTTAAAATTTCTTTGAGAGAAAGAGCACATGGAGGCAGGGGCAAAAGGAGAGGGAGAAGCAGACTCCCTGCTGAGCAAGGAGCCCAACTCAGGGCTCTATCCCAGGACCTTGGGATTACGATCTGAGCCAAAGGCAGGTGCTTAACCGAATGAAACACCAGGCACCCCTAAAAAATAAGTAAATCTTTTTTTAATTTATTTTAATGAACATATAACGTATTTTTATCCCCAGGGGGACAGGTCTGTGAATTGCCAGGTTTACACACTTCACAGCACTCATCATAGCACATACCGTCCCCAATATCCATATCCCCACCACCCTCTCCCATCCCCCTCCCCCCAGCAACCCTTAGTCTGTTTTTTGAGATTGCATCTTTTATGGTTTGTCTCCCTCCCAATCCCATCTTCTTTCATTTTTTTCTTTTCCTACCCCCCAACCCCCCCACATTGCATCTCCACTTCCTCATATCAGGGAGATCATATGATAGTTGTTTTTCTCCGATTGACTTATTTCGCTAAGCATAATACCCTCTAGTTCCATCCATGTCGTCGCAAATGGCGAGATTTCATTTCTTTTGATGACTGCATAGTATTCCATTGTGTATATATACCACATCTTCTTTATCCATTCATCTGTTGATGGACATCTAGGTTCTTTCCATAGTTTGGCTATTGTGGACATTGCTGCTATAAACATTCAGGTGCATGTGCCCCTTCAGAGCACCACGTTTTTATCTTTAGGATATATACCCAGTAGTGCAATCGCTGGGTCATAGGGTAGCTCTATTTTCAGTTTTTTGAGGAACCTCCACACTGTTTTCCAGAGTGGTTGCACCAGCTTGCATTCCCACCAACAGTGTAGGAGGGTTCCCCTCTCTCCGCATCCTCACCAGCATCTGTCATTTCTTGACTTGTTAATTTTAGCCATTCTGACTGGTGTGAGGTGGTATCTCATTGTGGTTTTGATTTGTAGTTCCCTGATGCCGAGTGATGTGGAGCAAAAAATAAATAAATCTTAAAAAAAAAAAAAAAGTTTCTGTGTGCGTGTGCCTGGGCACAGGGAGACAAATCTTCCACATGACAAGCAAGATTAAAGTAGAGGCAGAGGGGCGCCTGGGTGGCTCAGTGGGTTAAGCCTTTGCCTTCGGCTCAGGTCATGATCCCAGGGTCCTGGGATCGAGCCCCACATCAGGCTCTCTGCTCAGTGGGGAGCCTGCTCCCTCCTCTCTCTCTGCCTGCCTCTCTGCCTACTTGTGATCTCTGTCAAATTAATAAATAAAATCTTTTAAAAAAATTTAAAAAAAAAAGTAGAGGCAGAAACCAGTGTAAGGCCATTTCTTTACAGAACAGTGACTAAACATCAAGATGGAACAT
The DNA here is from genome assembly GCF_002288905.1 of Enhydra lutris kenyoni. NCBI lineage: Eukaryota > Metazoa > Chordata > Mammalia > Carnivora > Mustelidae > Enhydra > Enhydra lutris. Next base: position 16,244,090 of record NW_019154092.1, read on the forward strand.
TGGAAGGTTTTAAGTCTGCTTGGAAGGTAAGCCTCACAGTGCCCCCAAGGCAAGTGGTTATCTGCTGCTGGGCCAACAGATATCCTGTGTGCCCCCTCTGCACCTGTCCTTCGGGAGAGGAAGCTATACCACATCTTGGCACTTGGGGGGTTAGCTGGCGGTCCAAGGAGAGCACCCAGCACGGCATGATTATACCTCAGGAGACTCAAAACCGTTGGAAAGGTTGGCGGTAGAGATGAAAGATGGAAGTTATTAAAGGAAAAAGATAAAACTGGTCTTAGACAAGATTGCCGGGGTCTTTTTTTTTCTTTTTTTTTTTTTAGGGAGTTGAAAGTAGGTGAGTCAAAAAAAACAAAACACTTCAGCCACCTCCACTTTCCTCACAGTCCTAAGTGCAAAAAAGGTCTGGGTTAGACTCACTAAGAAATTTAGTGGGAAGCCTTCCTCCAAGAAAAAACTGTATTGGCCCATGTGGGATGGATTGAGCTGGACCATTACAGGCTTCACTGGCTTTCCCCAAGTGTCAATCTCCCCTTCCCTCGGCTCTACAAGAGTCGGGTGACTTGGGAGGAGAACACCTGCATCAGTACCTGGGACCTGAGAAGGATGAGCTCACCAGGCCCCTTCCCGGAAACTCCGTCTCCAGTCACAGCCACCACGGAACCCCGCAAGGGCCTGGTCTTCTGCACTCCAGCCACAGCACCCCATCCCTCTCGCTTCCCACCCAGAGGAACACATACAATTGACGAGTCCACGGGATCAAGTTTTTTTTTTTTGTTTTTTTGTGTGTTTTTTTTTTTTTTTTTTAAAGATTTTATTTATTTGACAGAGACAGCAAGAGAGGGAATGAGAGAGGGAGAAGCAGGCTTCCCACAGAACAGAGAGCCCGATGTGGGGCTCGATCCCAGGACCCTGGGATCATGACCTGAGCCAAAGGCTGATGCTTAACCTACTGAGCCACCCAGGCGCCCCCACGGGATCAAGTTTTAAAAGCAAGAATAAATGAAGCAGATGGTTTATGCGGCCTCAAAAACGAAAGGTTAATTTAATTTGACATAAAATAATAGACACTGCTCCAACTAGAAAAGGAGCCGGTGCAGGGAGGTCCGTCCGGGTTCCAGGCTTGGACGTGGCCTTCGTCACTGCCAGGTACTCAAGCTTGCGGACCACATGTCCTTCTCTAGCAACCAGTCTTACAGAAGGGCCTGCAGCGGTATTGTGAAAACGAAAGGAAACGGGATTATGTATATAAAACGTTTAAGACAGTGTGTGGCCCATGGGAAGTGCTCGGGAAAGGTCACCTGCTAGTCCCTGTGTGAGTATCACTATCATTGTCAGAATCTAAGTGTCTTCACACCCGTCAGTCACTGCAGAACACGACCACCTGCCCTTGAGGCGTTTTACCATATCCTGACTCTCATGCCACATGCGCTGCCTCACTCAGATCCCACACCAGGGCCGTGAAGGAGAACATTCTCCACCATGACCTGGGGATGGGGTCTGAGCTCCAGGCTCCTAGGGGTCTCTCACCAGTATGTCCTTATATTTCACCACATGTCTATGAAAACTTCTTTCCTGGCCAGCATCAGACCCCGGACTGGAAATGGGGATCCAGCAGCCCACTGTCCCGTGTCCACATTCACTAAATTATCCTGGAGCGCCCGTTGTGAGCCAGCCTCTGTGCTGGCCTAGAGGATATTTCCTAGAGTATAGGGCCGGCGCTACTCATGAGACTTGTTGCTCTAAGGAAAGTCTGATTTCCGGGGCGCCTGGATGGCTCAGTAGGTTAAAGCCTCTGCCTTCGGCTCAGGTCATGATCCCAGGGTCCTGGGATCAGGCCCCGCATCGGGCTCTCTGCCCGCCTCTCTGCCTACTTGTGATCTGTCAAGTAAATAAATAAATAAATAAATAAAAAGAAAGTCTGATTTCCAAGACCATGTCACAATCAAGCAGACAGACATACCACCCCTAAATGTGGACACAGAAAAGAGCAGAGCTTCAAGGGACATCTCAACATTCTCCTTGAAGGAGTTGACAGAACAAGTAGAAAAATCAGTAGGGATATGGTAAACGCTGTCGACTAACTTGGCTTAATCGATGTTCATGGGCTGCTTCACTCAATAGCTATAAATACACACTTTTCAAGTACATTCCGTGTATTCGCCAAGACACACGTGGTGGGCCATCAAACAAATCCTAAGGAATTCAAAAAGAACGGAAATTATACAGAATATATTCTCTGAGCGAAACAAAATTAAATTAGAAATCAGTAACAAAAACATAGCTGCAAAATTGCCAAATATTTGGAAATGAAAGGACACACATCTAAATAACCCATGGATCAAAGAAGAAATCAGAAAGGAAATCTGCAAATGTGTCCAAGAAAAAGAAAAATGCAACATATCGAAATGTGTGGGATGCAGATGAAACAGGGTTTAGACTCCTTCAGAGTGCTTATGTTTGGAAAAAAAAATTTTTTAAGCTGAAAATCCATGATCTCAGCTGCCACTTTATATGAGTAGAAGAGGAGCACATTAATCCCAAAATAAGTAGAAGGAAGGAAATAATGATGACCAGAAAGCTGACAATGAAAGAGGACCAGTGAAACCAGGAGCACATCCCAGCGGAGCTTTCTGCTCCTGATGGAATAAATGCAAGTATGTTGCCTGGCAGAGCTCGTCACCATTCACGGAGGCTGCCCGGTAGGAGTGGGGGAATCGGTCCCACGTGGGATGTAGATTCTGCCCACTGGCTTGGCTCAGAGCACAACTATAAGGGAACCTTGTAAGGCCTCTCCTGCCTACCCTGCCTGCACCTGCCCACCTTAGATCAGCAGAGACGTGATCGTCTTCCCAAGGGTTTCCCAAAACACACTTGAAGCTCCTCTCTTCCTCTTGTCCATTTCTTGGTCTCCTGCACGGGACATCATTTGGTGGAAGTATCCTGTCAAGTGATGAGTAACACTCCCGTCTCTGCTCTGGGCTGCCTCTCTATCCATGCAGACCCCTCCACATACTATTACGTATTGTGTTTTTTAGACTAGAGAGCTATAGTATGGTGGCCTCCAGAAGGGAACCTTCAGAGTCACCTGATTCACTAAAAACTCACTCTGGTCTATGCTTCACATTTCTAGCAGAGTGGCGCTGGCTTTTAGGCCACCAGCAAGAAATCTATGTAGAACCTTGTATCAGAAGAAAATTCTACAGCCAAGTAACACTTCTCAAGATGGAGGTTTTCCTGTTTTGGGGCCAGGCTTTACCAGCAGAAGTTTCTTGGCCCTGAAGCCTCAATCTTGTGGTTGATGAGAAAGTACTAATTCGTGAGGTTGGAAGGGGTTCCCAAGATGGAGAGTTTGTGTTCTGCTGCCATGAGGAGAAACCAAAATCCTCAGTGGGGAGGTTCACACCCACTGGCCTACATGCTTGTGTGTTTGCAGCTGATTGGAGTAGGGAGTCCAAGCGCTTCCCAGGTCCCTGGTGTATCTAGAGCATGCTTCCCCGAGTACCTCTGTCGCTACCCAGCCACTTCTGTGATGTGTCTATGTAGTATGGGACTCAGGGATTGGGGCCCAGGTTTCAGCCATCTTCTTTTCTGATTCTACTTGTAAAGGAAGTTAAGGCACGATTTAAGCTAAAATTTTTCTCTAAAATATATAAACTCTGTTTACGGGACATGTTCTGTTCTGTTGTAGTACAAGCATGCAGACTCAGGGTATTTGCTACAAATCACTGCATGTGATTTTGGCTTTTCCAAAGAGATGCTCTGAGACTGGGTGCTTGGGCTGCTGGAAGAATTGCTTCCCCCTGCAGCCTGGCTTCAGGCTCCTCTACCAGCCCACCCCCAATGCCAGTGTCCCCTCAAGTCACTCCCTCGCAGCCACAGGACTACGACCCAGTTCTTGTCTCACAGGAAAACCTCGAGCACTGCGGGCAAAGAATTCCAAAGGCTTAGAAAAATAACAGAGAATGGTGATAAACATTACCTCCTCTCTTATCAGTCAGTTATCTTTTGGTCTCTTCTCTAAATCCCATTTATCTATTTAAATGGAAGGATATGCAAGGGAATAAAACTAAGCAGGTCTCTCCAAAAGTCCTATTTATACAACTTCCTAGTAAACTGAGATAAAGACTATCAGATATCCCATCATTATACATTCAGGAATCACAGATCTCAAATTCTGTAAACAAAATTGGAATCAAACCCCCTCAGGTTGCTGGCAGGGATTAGGCAAACGTCCATCAGCAGGATCCAGCTGCTCAGGCATTGTTGACATTGCCAAAGGGGTCCCACGAGGTGGATGGAAATACACACAGAAAAGCAGCCATGAAAGTAACCTCTTTTTCCGTCCAACCTCATTTCTCTCTGGCATCACCATGGCGGTCTGAGATTTTTAATTCCCTTGTTTCTTGTCGGTGACGGAAGTTCCATGAAGGCTGGAATTCTGTCTTCTCCCTGCACTGCAGTGTTGCCGTCATGTAGCTTCATCCTAGCACATAGTAGGTGCTCTGGGGAGATCTGCTGGACTGACTGTGTGAATGAGTATTTCTAACTCTCCCTCCTAAGTATCATCCCTTTTTTACTCTTCTTCAGTTGATGGTTTCATCTAGATTATCTATTTGTCACTAGATTACATTTTTTTTAAAAAATCACAATATGTATATATTTAGTGTGGGGGAGACAATTCTACCTCATCTTCTCACCCTTTAACTGTAAATTTCACCCATCCTTTCCACTACCCTCTGGTCGTACCTGATACTCCTGTCAAAAGATGTAGGGCATGGTCCTTGTTCTTTCTTTTATTAATGTAGTGTTATCACATTGATTGATTTGTGGATGTTGAACCAACCTTGCAGCCCAGGAATAAATCTCACTTGGTTGTGGTGAATAATTCTTTTAATGTACTGTTGGATCCTATTGGCTAGTATTTTGGTGAGAATTTTTGCATTCGTGTTCATCAAGGATATTGGTCATGATTCTCCTTTTTGATGGGGTCTTTGGTTTTGGGATCAAGGTAATGCTGGCCTCATAAAATGAGTTTGGAAGTTTTCCTTCCATTTCTATTTTTTGGTACAGTTTCAGGAGAATAGTTATTAACTCTTCTTTAAATGTTTGGTAGAATTCCCCTGGGAAGCAGTCTGGCCCTGGGCTTTTGTTTGTTGGGAGATTTTTGATGACTGCTTCAACCTTCATCAAGATCAAAAGCTTTTGCACAGCAAAGGAAACAGTCAACAAAACCAAAAGACAACTGACAGAATGGGAGAAGATATTTGCAAATGACATATCAGATAAAGGGCTAGTATACAAAGTCTATAAAGAACTTATCAAACTCAACATCCAAAGAACTAATAACCCAATCAAGAAATGGGCAGAGGACATGAACAGACATGTCTACAAAGATGACATCCAGGTGGCCAACAGACACATGAAAAAGTGCTCCACATCACTCAGCATCAGGGAAATACAAATCAAAACCACAGTGAGATAACACTTCACACCAGTCACAATGGCTAAAATTAACAAGTCAGGAAACGACAGATGTTGGAGAGGATATGGAGAAAGGGGTACCCGCCTACACTGTTGGTGGGAATGCAAACTGGTGCAGCCACTCAGGAAAACAGTATGGAGGTTCCTCAAAAAGTTGAACATAGAACTACCCTATGACCCAGCAATCACACTACTGGGTCTTTACCTTAAAGATACAAATGTAGTGATCCGAAGGGGCATGTGCACCCGAATGTTTATAGCAGCAATGTCCACATAGCCAAACTATGGAAAGAACCTAGATGTCCATCAACAGATGAATGGATAAAGAAGATGTGGTATATATACACAATGGAATACTATGCAGCCATCAAAAGAAATGAAATCTTGCCATTTGTGATGACATGGATGGAACTAGAGGGCATTATGCTTAGCGAAATAAGTCAATCGGAGAAAGACAACTGTCATATGATCTCCCTGATATGAGGAAGTGGAGATGCAACATGGGGGGTTAAGGGGGTAGGAGAAGAATAAATAAAACAAGATGGGATTGGGAGGGAGACAAACCATAAGAGACTCTTAATTTCACAAAACTGAGAGTTGCTGGGGGGAGGGGGGTTGGGAGAGGGGGGTGGGGTTATGGACATTGGGGAGGGTATATGCTATGGTGAGTGCTGTGAAGTGTGTAAACCTGGCGATTCACAGACCTATACCCCTGGGGATAAAAATATATGTTTATAAAAAATAAAAAAAAAAAAAACTGAAATCTTGCCATTTGTAATAACGTGGCTGGAACTAGAGGGTATTATGCTAAGCAAAATAAGTCAATCAGAGAAAGACAATTATCATATGATCTCTCTGATATGAGGAATTTAAGAGGCAAGATGGGGGTCGTGGGTGTTAAGGAAGGAAAAAAATGAAACAAGATGGGATCAGATGGAGACAAACCATAAGAGGCTCTCAATCTCATGAAACAAACTGAGGGTTGCTGGGGGTTGGGGGGTAGGGATAGGGTGGCTGGGTTATGGACATTGGGGAGGGTATGTGCTGTGGTAAGTGCTGTGAATTGTATAAGTCTGACAATTCACAGACCTGTACCCCTAGGGCAAATAATAATACATTATATATTTTACGTATGTGTGTATATATATGTGTGTGTGTGTGTGTGTGTGTGTGTGTGTGTGTGTGTGTGTGACATAGATAAAGAAAAAAAGATATAGGGCAATAGGGGCTGTGTCCTCGGGTGACCCTAGGACACCCTATGGCTGACGGGGCAATGAGTCATTGTTTATGGGAAGAACCTTCCGCCGCACATGTTTTTACAGACCCTCCACATGAGGCAAGCTTGTCTTCTCAGGCAGTAACCACAAGCTTTTATGCAAGAACCTGCTTCTTATAGAAAATTCAGCTTTCAAGTTTTGAGTCCTAGAAGCACATCTAATGAATTGCGTAGAAACAATTGAGAAGTGCAGACTCAGGCAAAGTGGTGTTTTGAGCTGTGGCATCCAAGTTAACAAGCCCCAAGTGAACGCATCCTAAAGAAAACTTGTTTTTGAGCATTTCCCTCCCAAAAAAGGTAGGGAACAGAGGAGTCATTTTCAGTAAGATTAAATTACTATTTCTTTCTAAAGCAGACTGTCATAACCCAAGGTTGGTGGGTGTAAATTCTCAGAAATGTATATTAGCAGTCCCTCACTTTCCCTGACACTAACAGGTCACGGGCAAGGTATCAAAATGTGCAAGGATCCCCCTGGTTCTCTTGTGAGTGAGAGAGTGTGTGTAGCGTGTCCACTGAGTGCATGTATAGTCACACACACACACACATACACACTGGAAGGTTACTCATCTAACCATGTTGCCAGAAGGATTCACTCCCTCAGCATTCTGATGCAGCAGCTTAGTGAGTTGATTTCTCTGTGGCAAAAATAACAAGCCTACAGGGAGATGCTGTGTTACCCACTACCCTGCAAAACAGCTGCTTTTTATTCTGAATAAGAACACTCCTTAAACAGTGCATTTTCCTTCCAGGACAAATGACAGGATGCAGTTTTGTTTTTTACATTTCTCTGCTGCTCTTGGGTAAAGAAAACTGTGGCGTGACTTGCAAATAACACTCAACTTCTTTTCATTAAAAGAAATTGGAAAGCTGGACAGCCAGATAACTGGGGTCATGGCCACGGGCCAGGAGAAGACTGTGCTGGGCTGATTTATGCTGGGCAGTGGAATGACTTCCAGTGTGAAGACATCAATAACTTCATTTGCGAAAAGGACAGAGAGACAGGTAAGCAGGAGTGGGGATCTGAGGGTGGGCTGCAGAGCCTACCTCCTGTTCAAGGGTGACATATAAGGAGGGTAAGGGCTTTGAATGCAGGCTCTGCAATGGGGTTCTAGTCCTGGTTAGGCCGCTTGTTAGAGGGAAGGTTGTAAACCTCAGGGAAATAGTAACAGTATCCCCTTCATGAGGTTGTTGTGAGAGCTTAAATAAGTTGATAAATGTGCCTCAAACGTACAGGAAGTAAGTATTAGACTAACTGTTCTAGGTCATTTTCTTGTAATATTGTCAGTTAATAAATTTGGTACCAGTGTCATGCCTCTTTTATAGAGTTCCACACACGGAGATTTTAGGCGGCCAACCATTCAACTCCACGTGTATTTATTGAGCATCTAATCTGAGCCGGGGGCTATGCTAGATAATGGAGGGAGATGGTCTATACCCCTGAAAAGCCTGTAAGCCAAAGAAGCTTTTGGATGTATCTATTTTTTATTTTAAAAGATCCTTATCTAAAGCTTCATGTAATACGTGACCCTTTTCAGAATGGGGCATCTTTGTTTTCTTCATCAGGACTAGATTTAAACATTTATGGTAGGAGTAGGAGGAAGTGGGGGGTGAATCCCAATAAGTATGGATTTCTTGTGGAGTGATGAAATGTTCTAAAATTAGGTACTTCTAAATTGTACAAATTTGTGAATATACTAAAAACTACTGAATTGTATACCTTAGGTGGATGAATTTTATATGTGAATTATGTCTCATAAAACCTTTATGAAAATGGTGGTGGCAAACAAAAAAACCTCAAATACATTTTCTCAAACTATTGTTGGTAGTAACCGGGGCACAGATTCTCCATACATCCATTCAACAGTCAGGTGTCTAACTCTTGATTTCAGCTCAGGTCATGAGTTCAGGGTCCTGATTTGAGCCTCACAGTGGGCTCTGCACTCAGCGGGGAGTCTGCTTGCGGATTTTCTCTCTCTCCCACCCTCCCCCCACAACCATTCACACACCAGTCTCTGTCTCTCTCTCTAAAATAAAAAGAAGCAACAGCAGCTTAGTTTCCTGTCCAGGGGCTTTGGCCTAAGAGGCAGCCTCCGGTTTAGACCACATCAAGGGCCTGTGGATGTATTCCTCGGGAACGGAGGGTAGTGGCTGCAGCCCTTGCACACTATCCTTCAGACTCACTTAAGCTCACTGGCGTCTCCCAGAAAGGAGCTTAGACCCTTGTCCAGTGCATCCGTGTTTGCAGCTGTCACTAGGGGCCATATCTACATGGCTTGGTTCCAGTGGCCTGTGGGTCTTATACTCATGGATCCTGCAGGACTGTAACCAGCAGAGAAAGAGTTCTTACACAGCTACCACCCCCCTCCAGGGCACAGCAAGAGATAACAGACCCAGGAGCTCCACTTTCTGTGAAAGACACGTGTCCGCTTATCACCATGACTGCAGACTGAGGCATAGGCTTGTGATGAAGGACACCTCTAAGGCCTGACTGTAATCATTTCCAGAGGTCTGGAGGACAGTCACTATCTCCGTGCTCTCTCTCTGCTGTGCTCCAGAGCACCACCGTCTCCTGGAGGGGAGCTCTTGCATGTGTCTGGTGGGCTAGGGGACCTATCAGATTGGCATACATCTGAGGCCTTCCTAGGGAACAGAGGCTGGGGGATGCCATCTCTGTGCTCTCCCTGTGCCCACGGGTATTTTTGCAAATGACACCTCCAGATCACCTGGCCTTGGTGGCCTTCAGAGCTTACACATGTGGTCCCACAGGACTGTGTCTGTTTGCAGTCTTTAAACACTGCTGCCTGAAGGTCTGACTTCCAATCAGCCTGCATCTAGGTGCTGACTGTGATCTTCCCCTTTGGGACACTGACCTTGGCACACCCTCAACTATGGGGAGCTATTAAAAATAAAATAGGCTGCTTGGACAATCAGAAAGTTTGAGAGACAACCAAGAGCTAGAGTGGGGTTGAATGGTAAGGTTCATCTCCTATATACGGCCGCTCCTTAAGGCTGGGAGAGGTGGTCTCATCTAATGCATTGAAACCAGCAGATAGTCAAGCAAAATGAAGAAACGGAGGAAAATGTTCCAAACAAAAGAGCAAGATAAAACTTCGGCAGCAAGGGGAGAACCCTTCATAAAGTGGAGATAAGTAACTTCCCTGATAAAGTGCTCACGGTAATGGCCATCAAGCTGCTCACTGGAATACTGGGGAAGATGACGGAATAGGAGGATCCTGAGTTCACTTTGTGGCAAAGACACCCAAGAGAGCAGCTACCTCCATGCGACTAACTGAAAACTGGCGGAACAGACCTCCCACAGCTAATCAGAGAGGAGGTCATATAAGAGAAAGGAGGGACAGAGATATGGTTGGAAACCAAACCCCCACTGTGACTAACGAAAATGGGAGGGACATCACAAGCATGGTGAGGCGAGAGGATAGGACCCCACACCAGGCACCTGGAGAGCTGGAGAGCAAAGGGAAACTGAGTCCCTACCCTTAAAATGTCAGCATACATAACTCTACCCAAGACACGGCACAGAAGCAGTAGTTTGAAAAACACCTGGGACTTATCTTAGAACATGTGCTGAAAGGGCAGAGATCTGAAGACTTCTCTAGGGATGAAGTACTGGTGGGCACCATTTCTTTTTCCCAGCCTAGATAGCCAAGGCAAGCCAAGGCTAGCAAGCGAAGGGGAGCCAATGCTAACACTCTCCATCTACCTTACATGCTCTGCCCTGGCATTCTCCTGCAGACCCCCTGCCCCCCAACCAGCCCACCCACCCATCTCAGCAAGCATCCCTCCAGAGCAGGTCCTACCCTGCCACACCTGGGAGGCAACCCTGGCCCGGATACCACTACTCCAAAGTGACTCCTGCCCCGGGAAGATGAGGGGATGTTCCTACAGCTGGCTGCACAGGGAACAAACCTGTCCTTTGGTGGGCCTGCTCAGATGCAGGCAGCTAGCCTGACTGCTGGCCCCACCCATTCGTGAACTCATGGTGGCTGCTGACAGCCCTCTCAACACCACAGGGAGCAAACCCTGCCTGGTGCACCCACAGCAGGCAAAGTGGGTCATTGTATCTGGCTGTGCTGAAGGCAGTCAGCTCAGCCACAACAGGAGGACACCTGCAGCCCACACAGGGGATACCCTTGGAGCACCTGGTTCTGGTGACTGGGGGGATTGCATGATAGCACCCTACAGACCTCTTTTACACAAGGCTACTACTTTCAAGACCAGGAATTGCAGCTGACTGACCTAATACGTAGAAACAAACAGACAAAATGGGGAGCCAGAGGGATATGTCCCAAATAAAAGAACAAGATAAAATCACAATAAAAAGCTAAATGAATGGACATAAACAATATGGCTGGTAAAGAATTCAAGGTAATGGTCATAAAGGTACTCTCTGCACTTGAGAAAAGAATGTATGAACTCAGAATGTCAGCAAAGAGATAGAAAATACAAAAAGAACCAGTTGGATGGAAAGATTTCAGTAGCAAAGAATACACTAGAGGGAATCAAGCCGATTAGAGGATGCAGAACAGATCAGCAGTCTGGAAGACAGGGTAATGGAAAGTGGCCAAGCTGAACAGCAAAAAGATAAAAGAATAAAAATAGAGTAGGTTAAAGGGCACTCTGTAACATCATCAAGCATAATAACATGCACATTATAGGGATCCCAGAAGAGAGAAAAGGGCAGAATACTTACTCGAAAGCTTCCCTAATCTGAGGAAGGAAACAGACATCCAGGCCCAAGAAGCATACAGAGCCTCTAATAAGATGGAGCCAAGGATATCTACACCAAGACACATAACAATTAAAAAATAATGAGAATTTATGGGCTAATTGGGTAATGAGTATTAAGGAGGGCACTTGTGATGAGCAGTGAGTATTACAGGTAAGTGATGAATCACTAAGTTCTATAGCTGAAACCAATTTTACCATATATGTTAACTAACTAGAATTTAAGTAAAAATGTGGGGGGTGGGAATCAAGAGAAAAGAAAACTGGTATTTGCAAGGGAAACCCCATAAGCCTTATCACTCATAATTGAAACAGAGATAGAGTTTCCCAGATAATCAAAAGCCAAAGGAGTTCATCACCACTAAACTAGCCTTACAAGAAATGTTAAAGGGACTTCTTTAAGCTTAAAAAAAAAAGTGCTAATTAATAAAAAGAAAACATACAAAAGTATAAATCTTACTGGTAAGGATAAACAGTAAAAGTGGTGGATTAATCACTTATAAATCTGGTAGAAGGTTAAAAGACAAAAGTAGTAAAAATAACTATAACTACAAAAATTAGAAATACACAAGATGAAATGTGACATCAAAAACAAAATGTGGGAAGTGGGAGTAAAGATGTAGAGCTTTAGAATGCAAACTTAAGTTGTTATCAAGTTAAAATAGACAGTTATAAATATAAGTAGTTACATGTAAGCTTCATGGTAACAATAAAGTAAAACCTGTAGTTGATACACAGAAGATAAAAAGAATCTAAGCATACCACTAAAGCAAGTCATCAAATCACAAAGTAAGAGAGCAAAAGAAATGAATCAAGAGGAACTATAAAACAACCAAAAAGCAGTTTTTTAAATGACTAAGTATACACCTATCAACTGTTGCTTTAAGTGAATGAAATGAATTAAATTTTCCAATCAAAATCAGCTACATGAAGTAGCCAAACGGATAAGAAAACAAGACCCGTGCGTATGCTGCCAACAAGAGACTCACTTCAGACATAAAGGTACACACAAGCTGAAAATGAAGGAATGGAAAAAGATATACCAAGCAAACAAAAACCAAAAGAAAGATGGGATAGCTATTTTATATCAGACAAAAGAAACTTTAAACAAAGACTATATAAGAGACGTTACATAATAATAAAGGGGTCAGTCCAACAAGAGGATGTAACATTTATAAATATTTATGGACCCAATATAGGAGCACCTAAATACATGAAACAAAGATTTAACAGACCAAATAGACGGCAGTACAATAGCAGGGGACTTTATTACCCAACTTACATCAATGGCTAGATCACCCAGACAGAAAATCAATGAGGAAACATCAGCCTTAAACCATGTATTAGACCAGATAGATTTAACAGACATACTAAACACTCCATCAAAAATCAACAGAAGGGGGGCACCTGGGTGGCTCAGTGAGTTAAGCCTCTGCCTTCAGCTCGGGTCATGATCTCAGGGTCCTGGGATCAAGCCCCGCATTGGGCTCTCTGCTCACCGGGGAGCCTTCTTCCCCTCTCTCTCTCTGCCTGGCTCTCTGCTTACTTGTGATCTCTCTCTGTCAAATAAATAAAGATTAAAAAAAAAAATCAACAGAAGGGGCACCTGGGTGGCTCAGTGGGTTAAGCTTCTGCCTTCGACTCAGGTCGTGATCTCAGGATCCTGGGAATGAGCCCCGCATCGGACTCTCTGCTCAGCGGGGAGCCTGCTTCCCCCTCTCTCTCTCTGCCTGCCTCTCTGCCTACTTATGACCTCTCTGTCAAATAAATAAATAAAATCTAAAAAAAAAAAAAAAAAATCAACAGAAAACATATTCTTCTCAAATGTACATGAAGCATTCTCTAAAATCATATATTAGGCCACAAGACAAGTTAAATTAAATTTAAGGAGACTGAAATCCTACCAAACATCTTTTCTGACCCCAGTGATATAAAAGTATAAATCAATTACAAAAGGAAAACTGGAAAATTCACCAATATGTGAGGATTAAACAACATGCTACTAAATAAACCAGTAGATCAAAGAAGAAATCAAAAGAGAGATCAAAAAATTCCTTGAGGGGCACCTGGGTGGCTCAGTGGGTTAATCCTCTGCCTTCAGCTCAGGTCATGATCTCAGGATCCTGGGATCGAGTCCCGCATCAGCAGGGAGCCTGCTTCCCCCTCTCCCTCTGCTGCTCCCCCCCACTTGTGCTCTCTCTCCTTCTCTCACTCTCTGTCAAATACATAAATTCTTTTAAAAAAAATTCCTTGAGACAAATGCAAATGGAAATACAACATACCAAAACTTACGGGCTGCTGCAAAAACAGTTCTGAGAGACTTCATAACAATAAATGCCCACCTCCATAGACAAGAAAAGCTCAGATAAGTAACCTAAGTTTACATCTCAAAGAACTAGAAAATGAAGTCCAAAGTTAGCAGAAGGTAGGAAATAACAAAAAGGAGAGCAGAAGGGAATGCAATGCCGACTAAGAAGACACTGTAAAAGCTCAATGAAAATAAGAGCTGATTCTTTAAAAGGATAAAACTGACAAAACTATAGCTAGGCTCGCCACGAAAAAGAGAGAGCAGACTCAATTTTAAGTAAAATCAGAAATGAAAGTAGAGATATTACAACTAATACCACAGAAATACAAAGATCATAGGAGACTATTCTGAACAATTATTGACAGGAAATTTGACAAGCTAGAAGAAATGGATAAATTCCTAGAAACATAAACCTACCAAGACTGAATAACAAAGAGAAAAGAATACATGAACAGACAGATTAGTAGTAAGGAGATTAAATCAGTAATCAAAAACTTCCCAACAAACAAGTCCACAGCCAGAGGGCTTCACTGGTGCATTCTATCAAACAATGCAAAGAAGAATTAATACTAACCTTCTCAAACTTTTCCAAAAAATAGAAGAAAGAATACTTCTAAACTAATTTTACAAAGCCATCATTATCTCGATACCAAAACCAGAGAAGTATGCCACAAGAAAATTACAGGCCAATATCTCTGATGAACATAGATGCAAAAATCCTCAACAAAATATTAGCAAACTGAATTCAACAATATATTGAAAGGATCATACACCATGAGAAGTGGGATTTATTGCAAGGAGGCAGGGATGGTTCAATATCCATATACCAATCAGTAGGATACATTCACAAAATGAAGGATAAAAATAATACCTCAATAGATACAGAAAAGCATTTGATGAAATTCAGCCTCCATTTAGAATAAAATAACTCTCAACAAAGTGAATAGAGAGGCCTCAACAAAATAAAGGTCTTAGAAGATAAGCCCATAGCTGACATCATACTCAATGGTGAAAAGCTAAAAGCTTTCTGTCTAAGATCAGAAACAAGACAAGGATGTGCCCATTCTTGCCATTTTTGTTCAACGTAGTATTAGAAGTCCTAGCCAAAGCATTAAGGAGGGCATGTGATATGATGAGCACTGGGTGTTATATGCAACTAATGAATCTTTGAACACTACACCAAAAACTAATGAGGTACTATATGTTGGCTTTATGTTGTCCTGTATGTACTAATGATGTACTATATGTTGAATTTAAATTTTAAAAAATCCCATTCAACTAACATCTTTTTTTATGGAGATAGAAGGGTTTTCAAATGTATGGGGTGGGGGAGTCCTAACCAGAGAAATTAGAGGGAAAAAGAACAGGCATCCAAATTAGAAAGGAAGAAGTAAAACTGTCACTATTCACAAATGGCATGATTTTATATATAGAAAATCCTAAAGATTCCACTAAACAAACAAACAAAACACTTGTTAGAACTAGTAAATGAATTCAGTAAAGTTGCAGGATAAAAAACCAGTATACCAATCTGTTACATTTCCATACACTAATTATGAATGCTAAGAAAAATTAAGAAAACGTCTCCACTCATAATTGCATCAAAGAAAATACCTAGGAATAAATTAACCAAGGAGTGAAAGATCTGTACGTTGAAACCTTACGAGAGATTGATGAAAAAAATTGAAGATGACATAAATAAATGCAAAGATATTCCATGCTCATGGATTGGAAGGATATTGTTAAACTGTCCATACTAGCCAAAGCAATTCAGTCCTATCCCTATCAAAATTCCATAGAGATTCTTCACAGAAATAGAACAATCCTAAAATTTGTATGAAACCACAAAAGACCCCAAAGAGCCAAAGCCATCTTGAGAAAGAATAAAAAAGCTAGAAGCATTTTGAAATGTGATTTCAAACTATATTATAAAGGCACAGTAATGAGAACAGTATGGTACTGGCATAAAAACAGACATGTAGATCATGGACCAGAATAGAAAAATAAGCCCATACATATATGGTCAATTAACTGACAAAGGAGCCAAGAATACATAACAGCAAAAGAATAGTATCTTTAATGAATAGTGTTAGGCAGACTGGAGCCATATGCAAAATCATGAAGTGTACATCATACACAAAAATTAACTCAAAATGGATTAAAGACTTAAGACCTGAAACCATAAAATCCCTAGAAGAAAACATAAGCAGTACGCCCCTTGACCATCAGTCTTGGTGATAATTTTTTTCATCTGACACCAAAAGCAAAGGCAACAAAGGCAAAAATAAACAACTGGAACTACATCAAACTAAAAAGCTCCTACACAGCAAAGGAAACTTTCAAAAAAATGAAAGGCAGTCCAACCCTCCATTAATAGATGAATGGATAAAGAAGATGTATTATATGTATACAATGGAATACTATTCAGCCACAAAAAAGAATGAAATCTTGCCATTTGCAATATTGTGGATGGAGCTAGAGGGTATTATGATAAGCAAAGTCATGAAGAGAAAGACAAATACCATATGATTACCCACATGTGGATTTTAAGAAACAAAACAAATGAACACATGGAAAAAGAGAGAAAGACAAACCAAGGAATGGACTCTTAACTATAGAGAACAAACTGATGGCTACCAGAAGGGAGGTAGGCTGGGGGGATGGGCAAAATAGGGGATGGAGGTTAAGGAGTGCACTTGTCATGATGAGCACCAGGAATTGTTGAATCACTGTATTATACACCTGAAACTAATATAACACTCTGTGTTAGCTGGAATTAAAATTAAAATTTAAGAAGTTAAAAGAAAAAATTATTTTTCTAACTGTGATGACAGGTGTTAACTAGATTGCTGTGGTGATCATTTCAGAATGTATACAATTACCAAATCATATTGTACACCTGAAACATACTAATATGTGGTGTGTCAGCTATACCTCAATTTAAAAAAAAAAAAAAAGAAATTACAGTAGAGGGTGAGAAGTGACCCAGACTTGTCATTTGTTTGCCTTGTTTGGCCACTTGGGATTTGAGTTGAGCCCAGAATAGGCTTCTTCAAAAGGAAATTTACCTTTTAGTTAATCTGAATATGACCTTACAGGCATTTCTTTGAAAAAATAACTGAATGTTGCATTTTGGAATCTTTTCTATTAAAATACATGTTCCTTTTTTTTTTTTTAATTGTACATTAATGGTATTCTTTAAGAAAAACTAAATGCCCATTATTTTTCCTCTCTTTTAGTACTATCATCTGCATTATAATGGACTGTGATATAATAACATGAGCAAACTTCTGGATGGTTCTCAAAGGGAAAGGATACTGCTCTCTGATTGTATCACCTTCTCTCCAGATTGGAAAAAAAAGCACTGAAGACCAGTTTCTGAAAAGATTGACGGCTGGTTATCTTTACCATCCTCCTTTACTCAAGGACTTCAGAACTAAAATGTTCCCCCAGTATGATATATTGATTTTCAGTATGCAAATGGACTGAATCACATAGATTTTTCTCAGCCAGTAACTGTATAATTATGCAAAACACATCTTCCAAAGTATGGATTGCTCCAATCAGAAAAAAGGCTATCATTGGTTGTTGAGCTCTAAGAACTTAAACTGTATTGTGTAAACAGTACCTTACATTTCTAAAATCCCAAACGTAAGAAAAATATGCAGACATACAGATATATAAGCCAACTCTTAGTGATAATATGAAATATACTTAAAGAGCTTTTAAAACTTTGTATTTTTGTACAAAATATTTGCCTTTTTACAATTTTTTCCTTTTCTTCTTTTTTTTTTTTTTTTGTCCTTTAACCAATATAATACATGGAGCCAAAGAAAACAATAATGGTACTAATAAAAAAAACTCCTAGGGTTTCTTGTCAGACTTAATTCTACCCAATGGCAAAAATTTTGTTTTCAATTGTGGTTTTAAAAAAAATTAAATATATGTGTGTATATATTTTTTAATGTAGCATTTCCTCAGAAGAGTCAATCACTTGAAATGTCTACAAATATCCTTGCAGATTTTGCCAGGGTACGTCAAGGCTGAACATATACATGGCTCAGTCAGGTGGGCTGTGTATTGAGTCCATCACCAGCCAGCATTCTTGCTGTGTGCCTGGCTGGGCCCAGAGGAAGTGGTCAACTCAGGATGTGCTTCTGCTTCATTTTGGTGGGAGTTAGGGGTGGTAGAAAGGTATCTGTTGGAAAAGACAGAGCACCTAGAAAGCCTTGTTTTGTGGCTGCAGTATGAATGTGTGTGGTATCAGACTCATAATAGAGCTGCTAACGACTGTCAGGAAAGTATAGCATCCTATCAACCAAGGACAGAGATACAAGAAAGATGGAGAAAGCTATACGCTATCTGGAAAGTTTGTGTTTTCTTAATTCACGTTCCAAAAAGCATAACTCCAAGGCGCATGCATAATGAAATGCAAGAGTCAACTTTTGGCCACTACATTGAACTACTGCAAAGAACCTTTCCTCTGAGTCCATCCTCCTCCTATTCCTTGACTTGCCATTGAAAAGTTTAACAAGAAATGTGCTGAAAATAGGCATTAGATATCATTGATTCTTAAAGGTAAGATTTCTATCCAACAGAATTCCTCTCCTCCCCTTCCAAGGAGCTTCCCAGGCAATGCTGCTACCTATCCCAAATAAAATGGTAAAAGAATAAAGACAGAGTTTGACTTTCACACCTGTAGCTGCGTGGACTATGTTGTCTTACTCCTGGTCACCATCCATGCCATCTCCCATCTCTGCAGCCCGAAGTGGCCATCTCCTCAGCATCTTTATGCCTTGATGCCCGGTCCATGTAGCCTGGTCATGTGGGCAGGACCCACTGGCATCTGGGCCCCATGACACAAGTCAAGGGCTGGACTCTAGTACTTATTCAGGCTCAAGACTGTTCATAGATGAAACCCAATCACTCAAGACCTTTCAGAGACTAAACCAAATCGCCTTTTTTGTCCTTTTCCTGTTTAAGTAATTAAGATTCATGCCTAGAAGCAACTTAAATGTCTTCTGCCCCCATGAGAAGGGAATAGCTAGTTCCCACAGCTGGGATTGCTCCTGTCCTAGCCCTGAACTTACAGAGCTCTCATTGTCAGGCACTACAGCAAGTGCTTGAGTCAGACAATTTCATGTCCTCCTCCCAGCAGCCCTATGAAGCAGGCTTTTCAACCCTCCCCACTGACAAAAAAGGGGAGGATCAGAAAGAGTTGACATCATTTTCTCGGTCACACCATCACCAGTGAGACAGGATTCAGATCTGAGCTCTGAAAATGATCTAATGTTCTTTAGAAACCAAGGTCCTTCTTAATACCACCCTGAATAAAATCAGATCTGAGTATCTCACATTATAAGATGCCTCACATGCTTCTCTGTGCATTTAGCTATTTACACAGCAGGCTTCTGTTCACCTACTCACAGCTCATGCTCTTTTGGGAGGAGAGATTTAATGAACTATGATGTCTTCAGGCACCTGATTTCGTACATGCTGGGAGAAGGGAATTTTTTCTTCCTTACTGGCTCTTGAAAGGATGAATCCACACCAGGAGGGGGAAAAAAAAACAAACCCTTTCTTCTTCTCTTAATATTCATCTGCTCCCCCACCACCCTTCCAATTTGAAGGAGTTAAAATTTAAGCTAAAGCCGACAACAAATAGTAATAGCCACTCCCATTTTAAATATCAGATGTTTAAGGAAGTAGGAAGCTATGTAAGTCAGGTAACAATACCAAGCATATCCTCTTTGCCTCAGATGACAAAGCTGGTCTCTTCTTGAAAAAGTAAGCATATTAACTCATTCATGACTCAAAGAAGTCACACAAGAAGAATAATAGTTTTAATATGTTTGGCATTTTCACCGACATTATCTCCTGTAATCTTCATACAAAACTTATTGCCCTTACTTTATCTTTTAAAGGATTTATTTATTTGAGACAAAGAGTACAAGTGGGGTGAGAGGGAGAGTGAGAATCTCAAGCAGAAACCCCTCTGAGCATGGAGCCTGACGGGGACTCGATCTCACAACCCTGAGATCATGACCCAAGCTGAAATCAGGAGTCCGAGGTTTAACCGACTGAGCCTCTCAGGTGCCCCTTGTCCCTACTTTAGAAATTAGAGAACAGGGTCTACTTGGAAGACTTGCTGTTGCCCACACTGCTGTCACAGTAGCCTTCAAAAATGCAAATCTGATCAGGATCCTCATTCTTAATTCAAAATCCAAGTCCATCCTACCCCAAATCCTCAGCCTAGCATCTTCCAAAGAATCACAGGTTCCCACTCACACCTCCAGCCTTCCCTCCAGCTGCAACCCCACCCTCCCTCCACAGGCACCCAAACAGCCTTCCAAGCCACCTGCACTTACCCCATGCTCTTTCTCACCCCCACAGTTCAACTGACTCCTTCCTCATCTTTTTTTTCCTTGGAAAGAACCTTCTTTAAGACTCAGCCCAAGCATCACTTCTTGTCTGATTCCTTTCCCAACAAACGCACCTTGTCTGATTCCTCTTTCCATGCCAAACACTATGCACAAGTGTGCTGGATGAAACAATAAAACTCCTTCACTGTGTTAGATGTCTACAGATTAGTTGCAAGACCAAAAAACGACTGAATTGGAAGAGAGGAAAGTGAATGTGGCCAGTCAGTTATAAAATCATAAAAGCACCAAAGAGTGGGAGAAGTCAAGCAAGAGAAATGAAGGAATTCATGTTACTCATAATTGCTTATTATACATCCAGTATATTGGATCTAAGTATATTATACATGTTATTCCATCAACATGAATGGAAGAAGATAGACTGAAAAAAATCAGATGATAAAACAGTTTCATCCTTTTACCAAAGTATGGCCCTGAGTCTGGGAAAAGCTTTAGAAACTTTTTCTAAATGGCAGTGCAATCAAGTATCTCTTCTCTTGCTATTATACTCAACAATTTTACAAGTACAGGTGGACTTTCCAGTGTTTTTGAGATGTTGCTCTATACAATAGTTCCATTTTCCTAGGAAGAATCCCTTAATGGAATGGTGTCATGTTTATTCTATAAATCACAAAGGAAATGTTGAAAAGATTTTGCTTCACCTATTCATCGTTTTTCCTCCCTTCCTAGATATTCTTGTTCAAGTAAGTACATAGCATGCCCAGTTGTGCAAAAGTCCAGAAAAAAAGCAGGCTTAAGCAAACCAACTTTAGGGCCTGGGTGGCTCAGTTGGTTAAGCCTCTGCCTTCGGCTCAGGTCATGATCTCAGGGTCCTGGGATAGAGCCCCACTTCGGGCTCCCTGCTCAGTAGGGAGCCTGCTTCTTCCTCTCTTTCTGCCCATATATATATAAAATATAATATAATATATATTATCTACTATATAATATATATTATATATATGCTTACTTTTTCAAGACTAAATATTATATATTAAAATTTATAATTAAAATTATAATTATAATTTAATTTAAAATTTAAAATTAAATTATATTATTTTTTTTTAAATGGGCATAACCAAAGGATCTCGATTTAGTCTTCTTGACCAGGTATGGAGAACTGTCCTTTGGCCAGTCTTCTAATCTTTGGTGCCAGAGTTTACTGTACTCTTTTTTTTTTTTTTTTTAAGATTTTTATTTATTTATTTGACAGAGAGATCACAAGTAGGCAGAGAGGCAGGCAGAGAGAGAAGGGAAGCAGGCTCCCTGATGAGCAGAGAGCCCGATGTGGGGCTCGATCCCAGGACCCTGGGACTATGACCTGAGCCAAAGGCAGAGGCTTTAACCCACTGAGCCACCCAGGCGCCCCTACTGTACTCTTTACATGTCACACATTGCTGTGACCCACCAAATCATGGCTGGAAACTACAGAGAATTATAGGTGTCTTAGAATCAATTCCTGGGGCACCTGGGTGGCTCTGTTGGTTGAGCAGCTACCTTCAGCTCAGGTCACGACCCCAGGGTCCTGGGATCATGCCCCTCGTCCAGCTCCTCCCTCAGCAGGGAGCTTGCTTCTCCCTCTCCCTCTGCCTGCCACTCCATCTGCTTGTACTATCTCTGTCAAATAAATAAATGAAATATTTTTAAAAAATAAAATCAATTCCTGTGCCATGGAGCAGGAGCCACGCCAGGCCTGACAATCCTCCCCTGGGTAGCTGCTGCCCCGGCAGCCTGTGCTGTAGAGAGAACACACATGGAACAAAATGGCCCCAACTAAGACATACCTGCAGTGAGAAGCAAAGCCACCTCAACCTTCAGAGCCTTCAGCAGAGCCACCTGGCCAACCCACAGACCCATGAAACATATGTTCCATTGAGATTTGGGGGTTGTTTATTACACAGCATTACTGAAGCAAGAGCTAACTGATAACAGGTCCTTGGGTTCTAACCCAATTACTGTATATATGTCTATTTTTTGTCCGTCCCTCCAGATCCCTTCTCCACCATTCTCTGGACTTCAGGAGGTAAATCTTTATGGGTTTCCTTGGTTTCTGGTTTCCAATTGGTTTGGTCAATGAAATGGCAGGAGAGAAAGAGCAAAGTGGGCGATTTATTTCCCTGACCTCCTCGTTGAACTTCTCCCTGCATCCCTCAGCTGAAGGCCACACATCCTGTTAGGTGGTCCAGCTCTCTCCCTGGGTCCAGGAGTGACAACTTCCTCTTACACCACACACACACACACAACCCCTCCCCCATAATTGTTCGAAGCTGCACCAGCTTCAAGATTGCACACTATCCTTTATTGTCTTCCCCAAACCTGCTGTAGCTTTGTCAATTACCCCTTTAACACACTCTCAATTACTCAGCTTTACTGCGCCATCTTTTCCTCGTTGGACCCTGACTGATAACCTTTCTGCCTCTACCCCATCTCCACCTCTATGCCTCTACCCTGCCAAGCAGTGTGTCCCCCACCTCCTCTTCATGGATCAAAATATGACTTCCCTTTCAAGGCACACCCCCTCTTTCAAAACACTTCCTCCAAAATCTCTACCTCCCAGTGACCTCTCCCTTCCCTTATCGCCCCAAGATCAATTGCCAAAACCACATCGTCAATACTTCGTTTTATACCAAAGCATAGCAGTCTGTAAGCTGTGCTCCAGGTAGCCAAGGGATCTTATGAAGGTGCCACAGTAGTTGAGAGGAAGGTATTTGTGTAGCAGAGATTCAGATGCCTTTTCAGATGGCTATGTATTTATCTCAGATATGAGGTTTCTTCTGAGGTTCACTGTTTCAAAAAAAGTTAAAAATTTTGATACAGTACACTAATCTTTAATGTTTTATGCATTGAGTCATAGCTACCCAAAAGGCAGAAAAATCAATTTAAATATCTCCAAAATCATGGAATTTGTGTTCTCACTTTGCTATAGGGGCAGGTGGATGATGGCTAGAGGGAAGGATGGAAGCACAGATGGATGCATCGGTGGGCAGATGCACAGATGGTAGATGAACGGTGTGCATGAGTGGATGAATGGATACATGCCTCCATGGATAGAGAGATGGATGGAGGCATGTATGAGAAGGTTCTGACCTCATCATAAGCAGTTTCTTCACAGGCTCTACCCACTCGCTCATGATCTCTAGGAACATGTCTTTTTGCTTCTACACAAATCCCCCTGAAAGTATCTCTCCTAAAACTTTAAACTCCAAAAGGTCAACTAAAAGGAAGCTGAAGGTCACAAGGGATACGGGCAGGGCGGCTGAACTCAGCTGCACTAGACAGCCCCAGATTGTACTGACTGAGATCTGACAGGGAAAGGATGCAAGAGGAATGGCACAGAAGCCTGAAGCTATGGGAACTCCTGCTCAGATTTGTAAAAAGCAAGAATCCCCATAGCAAACATGTCTTTAAAAATCTGTAATTCTGGGGACACCTGGGTGGCTCAATTGGTTAAGCCACCTGATTTCAGCATGGGTCATGATCTCAGAGTTGTGGGATCGAGCCCATGTTCGGCTCCACACGGGGCATGGAGCCTGCTTAAGATTCTCTCTCTCTCCCTCCTCCCCTCCCTGCCACTCACTGTCTTTTGTTCTCTCTCAAAAACAAAGAAACAAACAAAAAACTATGATTCTACCCCCCCCCAAATATTTCCGAGCTCCAACCATGTTTCCCAATTCTACCAGGATGTTCACAGATAGCAAAATGAATAAAGTAATCATTTTTCTCTTGCTTAATCAAATCAGCATAGACAATGCTTATATGTGTTGTTACACTCATATTACCTGGTTTTTGATGGTGGCAATTACTTGTTTCTAAAGAACTATTTGCTATGCCTCCATTTGAATAATACCGTGTGAAAAGAAGCTGGTTTTTTTCTCCAAAGGTATAGTTTGAGGCCCATTTTATAAAATAGTCTGGATTTCAGGTCCTATAAGGTGCCACTTAATAGACACTGCAAAGCAGTAATCATTTTCTACTGGAACTTCACCTGATTCAACTTTGTATCTACAGCTTCACAGAGTGAAATGTACCAAGAGTCCTGAATCAACAGGCACAAGGAGTAGTGAATAGCACCTTCATACAGACCCTGACATTTCTCGAAAAGGAAAAAAAAAAAACTTGAAAAATTAGATGATGGATGTGCGGATGGATAGAAAGATAGCTAGCTACAGATAGATAGACAGAATGGAAGGGAGAGAGAAAAAGACAGAGATTGAGGGTTGGCTAGGAGAAAGCTATTAGTTTTCAACCCAGAGTCCTCTTGAAAGAGTTCTTTCAGTGGAAGAAGCCCTGCCCTCCAAGTCCACTGCAGTCCTTCACTTGCTCCCCACACCCGAGTTTTAGATTATCCTAGATCCAGAGAAGCTGGCTGCATGGCGCATACCTTCCTAAGGGCATGAAAATCTCATCTGCCTCAAATCATTTTTGCTTACTTTTCAGCTCCATAACTATAATGTTTGGAAGTTACAGACCCTCCAGAAATTACCTTTTTCTGTTTTTCTCACAGGCAACAAGATCACATGCACTGCATTTTCCACAGTCTACAGTAAGAACTAGTGCCTTGGCCAACTGGCCCTGGCATTTGGGATGGCTGCTTCCTTCCTCCTATGGGGACAATTTTCTTCCCCTGTAACTCAGCTCACTGACTTGTTACTCTGAAACAACAGGTACATAGGGAGACCAGAGCAGGAGAAGCCCAGAACCCAGCCTGTTATCCAAATGCAGGTAGAAAATGAACTTCTCCAGGAGCAGATGTGCAGGGGTAGGCTGGTTCCAGCAACATAAAACCCCCATGGGAAGGCATTGGCATCAGTGAAAGGCAGGCAAGGTTGATCTTCTGCTGTCACCTCCACTGTGTACGAATGAACTCTAGAGTCTCATCCTTTCTGGTCCAGCCTCTCTGCGATTTCTGAGAAAGAATCTTGTACTTAATATATAATCTTTTAACATAAGAGATTATGTAAGAAAAGACCACTTCTCATAAGAAAATAAATCAATACCTCAAGATTAGTAGGATAATGTCCCAGACCCCACAGCCTTATACGTTCCTAAGCTTCACATTCTCCTAGGGCCCACATGGGTACCTGCTTCATCACAACAGGAAGGGGAGTGTTGCCCCTTTGACACTCATACCCAAGTATGGACCAAATCCCTTCCTTTCATTCTCTAGGTTAGGATCTCTGAAGAAGTCTTTGAACTAAAGGCCAGAGCACAATAAGAGGCAAATAGTCGAAACAAAGACGAACCAATGGCTAGACAACCAGAGCTGACTGTCCACAGAAGATTCCAGAGCAAAGAAGTCTCACCTGGACTGCTCCCTCTCTACCTCCAGCTTGCCTCCAGGCATCACCTTTAAAACCTCCCATCCAAGAGCACCTTGCAGGGGATATAGCTCTTTGGTAGAGCATTTGACTACAAGAGCACCTTGCAGGCATCCAACCCCCTTGAAGTGCCCTTCCCCTGCTTACAGACTCATTATCCACCCTGAGGGACACTTGTCTCAGGTTGTTGATACAAAGGAATACCTCAGCCTTCAGGCAAGATTCCAATATCTCTCCACAGGGGTCTGCACCAGAATAACCAACCCCAATAACCATCCCCCCCAAGCCATTAATACAAGAAGAGGGAGAAGGGGGAAGGAGGGAAAAGACAAAACTTAGTTAAAAGGCTGGAAAGGGGACATTTCACCCAAAGAAGCATGTCTCCAAAGTTGGACTCAGTTATTGTGGGGAAGAATCTGGAGATAGGGAATAAAAAGGAGGGGGTGACATTTATAGATGAACCTTGATTTTTTTCCCTTATTTTTACAGGTGTTACTTTTATGGAGCAGTTACAGATTTATAGAGAAATGTATCAGAAAGTACAGAAACTGCGCCCTCTCCCTCCCATCTTGTTTTGGTGTAGTACCTTTGTTACAGATGGTGAACCGATATGGATACTTTATTTTAACTAAGGCCCATAGTTTATATTAAAGTTACTCTTTGTGTTATACACTTGTCAAAATCCATAGAATGTGCAAAGACAGGTGTCCATCATCACGGGATCATACAGAAGTTTCACAGCCCTAAAAATCCCGTGCTTTACCTATAAATGAAACATACTTGATGAGCAAAATATCAGAACAGAAGATCTGACAGAGACTTTTGCTAAAATCTGTGAATGTGTCCTGAAAAGAAAAAAAAGAACTTTAAAAGACTCCCCCACTGCCCCCCACAAAATCACATTTGATCATTTAGATTCCCTTTTCAGTGGCAAGACTGACATCACGCAAACCCTGAACCCTCAAGGAGAGCTCAGGCCTGCATAGTTGCTCCACGGCCACCCCCTACACTTAAAGCCAGCCCTGGGAGGGTCTCAGGGGGCTGGAAGGGAAGAGAAGAGGCCCTAAGACAGTTCTCAGGAGCAGAGAAGCAAAGCCACCAGCTTATTTCTCCTCTCCCAAGGTCAGACAACCCCCCAAAGATCACCAGGAAACAAAGATTCTTCACATTATGTATCATCACATGGTGGTTTTCTTTGAGGATCTGCCTTTCCCAAGGGAAGGCTGAATATGAAGCCAAGCAGGTGGAAATAGAACAGAGTAGAAGGAGTGGTTGAGAGCTGGGGAAGGAAAAGATACTAAGTATACCCTGTTTTCGTTTGGGGTGTTTTTTGTTTTTTTGTGGGGTTTTTTTGCTTTGTTTTGTTTTTTTTTTTGCCTTTGAGCTAGGAGCTCAAAGCCTTGCTGTAATACTTTCCAAAGTTTTCAGATTAATCACTTATCCTATGTGTGCATTGATTACCAGACAAGTTCCTAAATCAAACATGTTCATATCACATCTTTACAAATGGAAGATGAATGGAAACCTGATATATACCAGTGTGTTTGTATATATACCACACACACACACCCACATAGACTCACACATGAAGCCCAGCTGAGCAATCCCATGCCTACCCACAGCAGCGTCTGAACTCACTTGTACACAAATCACCCCTCAGCAATCATTCCTTCCACCTTCGTCTTCACTCGTTACGGTACTCCCTGCATTGGCTGTTAGAAATGTCTCCTACATGTCCGAGTCTTCTGTTCTTCCCTGTACTCATCTGCTGGGCAGCCATGACAAAGTACCATTGGGTGGTGTAAGCAGCAGAAATGAATTTTCTCACAGTTCTGGAGGCTAGATGGAGCTGTTGACAGGTTTCTCCCAAGGCATCTCTCCCTGGCTTGCAGATGGCCATCTTCTTGTGGGGAGCCCACATGATCTCTCCTCTCTGTGTGTTTCACCTCCTTTTCTTAGGACACTGTCATATGAAGGTACATCTTAATGACCTCATTGTACCTTAATTACCTCTATCTCCTAATGCAGTAACCTTTTGAGGTATTAGGGGTTAAGAGTTCAGTATATGAATTCTGGGGGATACAATCCAGCCCCAAACACTCTCCATGCCTCCTTCACTCTTAATAAATGACTCTTTGTCCCACTTTATTAAATATGTTGAGGCCAGATCTGGAGAGGAGTAAGATGGTGGAGGAGTAGGAGACCTAAATATCATCAGGTCCTAGAAGTCCAGCTAGATAGTTATCAAACCATTCTAAACACGTACAAACTCAACAGAAAATAGAAGAGCAGCAATCCTATGAACAGAAAATCGACCACTTTCTGAAAGGTAGAACGTGTGGAGAAGTGAATCTGAGGCGACATAAGGGAAGATAGACTGCAGGGGGAGGCGCCAGCTCCTGGCAGGCATGAGAGCAGCAGAGCACAAAACTGGAATTTTTATAAGCATGCTCCACTGAGGGACATCACTCCAGAGGCTAAGCAGGGGTGGAGCCCTCACGGGGACAGTATGGTCTCGGGACCTGTGGAGTCACAGAAAGACCAGGGGTGTCTGAGTGTGACAGAGCTCCCAGGTATTGGAGCAGGGAAGCCAATTACAGAGACGGAGCTGAGGAGGGGACTCTCAGCTTGGGGTTACCTTAAACTGTGATCCACAGTTGGGCACAGTTGGACCACTGCTCTTTGAGCAGGGACCCCACAAGTGGCAGATCTGGGGAGACTCACCTTCTTCCTCAGGGAGGAGCAGCATGGCAGAAATCTTCTGAGTTTAGAGACTCCAAATGGGGTCGTGTGCCAGAGATAGAAATGCTTGGTCACAGGCTGGGTGACCTCACAGTGTGGCCGGAGACCAGGAAGATGGGAGGGATTAACTGTTTTTCTCTGAGGGCGCACTGAGGAGTGGGGCCCTGAGCTCTTGGCTCCTATGGGGCAGGAGATTGGGAGGCTGCCATTTTCATTTCCATCCTCCAAAACTGTACAGAAAGCATTCAGGGAACAAAAGCTCCCAACAGCAAACCTGAGCAGATTACTTAGCCTGGCCCCTGGCAAGGGCAGTGCAATTCTGCCTCCAGCAAAGACATTTGAGAATCACTGCAATAGGCCCCTCATCCAGAAGATCAGCAAGAACATCCAGCCAAGACCAAGTTCACCGATCAATGAGAACTGCAGAACTCCAGAGCTAAGGGTAAGCAACATATAGAATTCATGGCTTTTTTTCCCCATGATTCTTTAGTCCTTCAAAGTTAAATTTTTTAAATTTTTTTTCTTATTTTATTTTTTAATTTTTTCTATTTTAATGTTTTTTAACTATTTTATCTTATGAATACATTTTTAAAAACCTTTTATAATTTTCATTGTTATAGTCATATTTTATCCTTCCTTATATTTAACCTTGTTTTCTGAATACATATAGGGTTTTTTTTTTCTTTAAAATTTTGGGATACAGTTTCTTCTAATAGATTAAAATATATCCTAAATCTAGCACATAGCTTTGTTCTAGTCTCCAGTCTGATCACATTCTTTGCTCCTTTATTTTTTCTTTTTTCAACTAACATCTAATCTTACCAATTCCTTTTTTAGAATCTTTTAATTTTCATCTTTACACTCATATTCCATCCCTTCATCATGTTTACACTTATTTGTGTCTGTGTGTGTGTGTATGTGTATTTTTTTTTTCATTTCTGTAGAATTTTGAGAGGTAGTTTCTTCTAACAGATCAAAATACACCCAAAATCAAGCATGTGGCTCTGTTCTATTCACCAGTCTAATATATACATATTTTTTTCTTTGTTTTTTCACCCCTGGTTTCGGGTCACTTCCAATTTGGTTAGTGCATATTTTCTGGGGTCGTTGCTACCCTTTTAGTATTTTGTTCTCTCATTCATCTATTCCTATATGTATAAAATGACAAGGTGGAAAAACTCACCACACACACACACACACACAAAAAGAACAAGAGGCAGTACTGATAGCTAGGGACCTAATCAATATTGACATTAGTAATATGTCAGAACTAGAGTTCAGAATGACAATTATCGAGGTGCTAGCTGGGCTCAAAAAAGGCATGGAAGATACTGAGATTGCTTTTTGGAGAAGGAAAATCCCTTTCCAGAGAAATCAAAGAAAATCTAACCAAATTAAAATTTAAAAAGCTATTAATGAGGTACAATAAAAAATGGAGGTTCTTACTGCTAGGATAAATGAGACAGAAGAGAGAATTAGTGATATAGAAGACCAAATGACAGAGAATAAAGAAGCTGAGCAAAAGAGAGACAAACAACTACTGGACCATGAGGGGAGAATTCAAGAGATAAGTGATACCATAAGACAAAACAATATGGGAATAATTGGGATTCCAGAAGAAGAAGAAAGAGAGGAGCAGAAGGTATATTGGAGCAAATTATAATAGAGAATTTCCCTAATATGGCAAAGGGAACAAGCATCAAAATCCAGGAGGCACAAAGAACCACCCGCAAAATCAATAAAAATGGGTCCACCCCCCCCATCATCTAAAAGTAAAACTTACAAGTCTCAATGACAAGGAGAAAATCCTGAAAGCAGCTCGAGACAAGAGGTCTGTAACACACAATGGTAGAAATATTAGACTGGCAGTGGATCTATTCACAGAGACCTAGCAGGCCAGAAAGGACTGGCATAATATATTCAGAGCACTAAAGAAGAAACATGTGTACCAAAGAATACTATATCCAGCTAGGCCATCATTGAAAATAGAAGGAGAAATAAAAAGCTTCCACAAATGAAAACTAATAGAATTTGCAAACACCAAACCAGCCCTACAGGAAATACGGAAAGGGCCCTGTAAGCAAAGAGACAGCTTAAAAGTAACAGACCAAAAAAGAACAGAGACAATATACAGTAACAGTCACCTTACAGGCAATACAATGGCACTAAATTCATATCTTTCAGTAGTTACCCTGGATGTCAGTGGGATAAATGCCACAAGCAAAAGACACAGGGTATCAGAATGGATTAAAAAAATAAGACCCATCAATATGCTGTCTGTAAGAAACTCATTTTAGACCCAAAGACACCTCCAGATTTAAAGTGAGGGGGTGGAAAACCATTTACCATGCTAATGGACATCAAAAGAAAGCTGGGGTGGCAATCCTTATATCACATAAATTAGATTTTAAGCCAAAGACTATAATAAGAGATGAAGAAGAATATTATATCATACTTAAAGGGTCTGTCCAACAAGAAGATCTAACAATTTTAAATATCTATGCCTCTAACATGGGAGCAACCAATTATATAAACCAATTAATAATAAAATCAAAGAAACACATCAACAATAATACAGTAATAGTAGGAGATTTTAAACCCCCCCTCACTGAAATGGACAGATCATCTAAGCAAAAGATCAATAAGGAAATAAAGGCTTTATTTTTTTTTAAAGATTTTATTTATTTATTTGACAGACAAAGATCACAAGTTGGCAGAGAGGCAGGCGGGGGTGGGGGGAAAGCTGATTGATGCGGGGCTCAATCCCAGGGCCCCGAGATCATGACCTGAGCTGAAAACAGAGGCTTAACCCACTGAGCCACCCAGGTGCCCTGAAATAAAGGCTTTAAATGACACACTGAACCAGATGGACATCACAGATATATTCAGAACATTCCATTCCAAAATAACAGAACACACATTCTTCCCTAGTGCACATGGAACATTTTCCAGAATAGATCACATCCTGGGTCACAAATCAGGTCTCAACCAGTACCAAAAGATTGGGATCATTCCCTGCATATTTTCAGACTACAATGTTCTGAAGCTAGAACTCAATCACAAGAGGAAAGTTGGAAAGAACTCAAATACATGGAGGCTAAAAAGCATCTTACTAAAGAATGAATGTGCCAGCCAGGAAATTAAAGAAGAATTGAAAAAAAATTCATGGAAACAAATGAAAATGAAAACACAACTGTTCAAAATCTTTGGGACAAGCAAAGGTGGTCCTGAGAGGAAAGTACATAGCAATACAAGACTTTCTCAAGAAACAAGAAAGGTCTCAAGTACACAACCTAACCCTACACCTAAAGAAACTGGAGAAAGAACAGCAAAGAAAGTCTAAATCCATCAGGAGAAGAGAAATAAT
This sequence comes from Enhydra lutris kenyoni, assembly GCF_002288905.1. Taxonomy (NCBI): domain Eukaryota; kingdom Metazoa; phylum Chordata; class Mammalia; order Carnivora; family Mustelidae; genus Enhydra; species Enhydra lutris. The sequence continues at coordinate 16,275,747 of NW_019154092.1, forward strand.
AAAAATCAGAGCAGAAATCAATGAAATAGAAACTAAAAGAACAGTAGAACAAATCAATGAAAGTAGGAGCTGGTTCCTTGAAATAATTAATAAGATTGATAAACCCCTGACCAGACTTTAACAAAAAGAAAAGAAGGACCCTAATTAATAAAATCATGAGTGAAAGAGGAGAGATCACAACCAACACCAAAAAATACAATTATAAGAACATATTATAAGCAACTATATACCAGCATTTTCGACAATCTGGAAGAAACAGATGCATTCCTAGAGACATATGAACTACCAAAACTGAACCAGGAAGAAATAGAAAACCTGAACAGACCCATAACCAGTAAGGAGATTGAAGCAGTCATCAAAAATCTCCCAACAAACAAGAGCCCAAGGCCAGATGACTTCCCAGGGAATTCTACCAAACATTTAAAGACGAATTAATACCTATTGTCCTGTAACTATTCCAAAAAATAGAAATGGAAGGAAAACTTCTAAACTCATTTTATGAGACCAGCATTACCTTGATCCCAAAACCAAAGACCCCATCAAAAAGGAAAATTATAGACCAATATCCTTGATAAACATGGATGTAAAAATTCTCACCAAAATACTAGCCAATAGGATCTAACAGTACATTAAAAGGATTATTCACAATGACTAAGTGGGATTTATCCCTGGGCTAGAAGGGTGGTTCAACATCTGCAAATCAATCAATGTGAAACAATACATTAATAAGAGAACAAGAACCATATGATACTCTTGATAGACGCCAAAAAAATCATTTGACAAAGTATAGCATCCTTTCTTGATCAAAACTCTTCAAACTGTAGGGATGGAGGGTACATACCTCAATATCATAAAAGCCATCTATGAAAAACCCACAGCAAATATTCTCAATGGGGAAAAACTGAGAGCTTTTCCACTAAGGTGAGGAACATGGCAGGGATGTACATTATCACCACTGTTATTCAATATAGTGCTAGAAGTCCTAGTCTCAGCAATCAGACAACAAAAAGAAATAAAAGGCATCCAAATTGGCAAAGAGGAAATCAAACTATCACTCTTTGCAGATGATAGGATACTTTATGTGGAAAACCTGAAAGACTCCACTCCAAATCTGCTAGAACTTATACAGGAATTCAGTAAAGTGTCAGGATATAAAATCAATGCACTGAAATCAGTTGCATTTCTATACACCAACAACAAGACAAAAGAAAGAGAAATTAAGGAGTCCATCCCATTTACAATTACACCCAAAACCATAATATACCTAGGAATAAACCTAATCAAAGAGGCAAAAAATCTGTACTCAGAAAATTATAATGTACTCATGAAAGAAATTGAGGAAGACACAAAGAAATGGAAAAATGTCCCATGCTCATGGATTGGAAGAACAAATATTGTGAAAATGTCTATGCTACCTAAAGCGATCTACATACTTAATGCAACCCCTATCAAAATACCATCCATATTTTTCAAAGAAATGGACCAAATAATCTTAAAATTTTATGGAACCAGAAAAGACCCCAAAAAGCCAGAGGAATGTTGAAAAAGAAAGCCAAAGTTTGTGGCATCACCATTCCAGACTTCAAGCTCTATTACAAAGCTGTCATCATCAAGACAGTATGGTACTGGCACAAAAACAAACACATAGATCAATGGAACAGAATAGAGAGCCCAGAAGTGGACCCTCAACTCTATGGCCAACTAATCTTTGACATAGCAGGAAAGAATGTCCAGTGGAAAAAAGACAGTCTCTTCAACAAATGGTGTTGGGAAAATTGGACAGCCACATGCAGAAAAATGAAACTGGACCATTTCCTTACACAACACACAAACATAGACTCAAAATGGATGAAACACCTCAATGTGAGACAGGAATCCATCAAAATCCTTGAGGAGAACACAGGCAGCAACCTCTTTGACCTCAGCCGCAGCAACTTCTTCCTAGAAACATCGCCAAAGGCAAGGAAAGCAAGGGCAAAAATGAACTATTGGGACTTCATCAACATCAAAAGCTTTTGCACAGCAAAGGAAACAGTCAACAAAATCAAAAGACAACGGACAAAATAGGAGAAGATATTTGCAAATGACATATCAGATAAAAGGGCTAGTATCCAAAATCTATAAAGAACTTATCAAACTCAACATCCAAAGAACAAATAACCTAATCAAGAAATGGGCAGAGGACATGAGCAGACATTTCTGCAAAGAAGACATCCAGATGGCCAACAGACACATGAAAAAGTGTTCCATATCACTCGTCATCAGGGAAATACAAATCAAAACCACAATAAGTTACCAGCTCACACCAGTCACAATGGCTAAAATTAACAAGTCAGGAAACGACAGGTGTTGGTGAGTATATGGAGAAAGGGAAACCCTCCTACACTGTTGGTGGGAATGCAAGCTGGTGCAGCCACTCTGGAAAACAGTATGGAGGTTCCTCAAAAAGTTGAAAATAGAGCTACCCTATGACCCAGCAATCACACTACTGGGTATTTACCTTAAAGATACAAATGTAGTGATCTGAAGGGGCACATGCACCCCAATGTTTATAACAACAATGTCCACAATAGCCAAACTGTGGAAAGAACCTAGATGTCCATCAACAGAGAATGGATAAAGATGAGGTGTGTGTGTGTGTACACACACACACACACACACACACACACACACACACAATGGAATACTATGTAGCCATCAAAAAAACCCCAAATCTTGCCATTTGTGATGACATGGGTGGAACTAGAGGGTATTATGCTAAGCGAAATAAGGCAATCAGAGAAAGACAATTATCATATGATCTCCCTGATATGAGGAATTTGAGAGGCAGTGTGGGCGTTGTTGGGGGTAGGGAGGGAAAAAATAAAACAAGATGGGATCGGGATGGGGACAAACCATAAGAGACTCTTAATCTCATGAAATAAACTGAGGGTTGCTGGGAGGTTGAGGGCTAGGGCTAGGGTGGCTGGAGATGGACATTGGGGAGAGTATGTGCTATGGTGAGTGCTGTGAAATGTGTAAGCCTAGTGATTCACAGACCTGTACCCCTGGGGCAAATAATACATTACATGTTAATAAAAATTTTTTTTAATGTTGAGGCCATTCAAATTGCACTCTTTAAACTTCATGCCCATTTTTTAAATCCCCTTTATAGATTTCACCCATCCCTCTGCCCACTACTCCTCTAGCAACCATGAATTTGTTTCTCTGTAGTTAAGAGTCTTTTTGTCTCATTTTTTCTTTTTTTGTTTCTTAAATTCCACATGCGAGTGAAAGTATATGGTATTTGTCTTTCTCTGACTTACTTCACTTAGAATTCCTATGCCCATCCATGTTGTTGCAAATGTCAAGATATTCTTTTTTATGACTGAGCAATATTCCACTGTATGTTTGTGTTATATATGTACACCATATCCTCTTTATCCATTCATCTATTGATGGACACTAGGGTTGCTTCCATATTTTGACCATTGCAAACAGTGCTGCAATAAACATAGGCTACATATATATTCTTGAATTAGTGTCTTCATTTTCTTTGGGTAAATACCCAATAGTAGAATTACATGGATCATATGGTAATTCTATGTTTAATTTTTAGCAGAACCTCCATACAGTCTTTTGCAGGAGCTCTACCAATTTACATTTGCATCAACAGTGTATGAGAGTTCCTTTTTCTCTGCATCCTTGCCAACACTTGTTATTTCTTGTGTCTTTGATTCTGGCCATTCTGACTGGTGTAAGGTGATGTGGCTTTGATTTTCATTTCCCTGATGATTAGTGACGTTGAGCATCTTTTCATGTGTCCTTTGGCCATCTGTGGGTATTTTTGGAAAAAAATGTCTATTTAGGATCTCTGCCCATTTTTAATCAAATTTTTTGAGTTTTTTGGTAGTGAGGTGTATAAATTCTTTACACATTTTAGATATTAATCCTTATCAGATATATCATTTGCAAATATTTTCTCCCATTCACTAGGTTGACTTTTTGTTTTGTTGCTTGTTTCCTTTGCTGTGCAAAAACTTTTTACTTTGGTGTAGTCCCAATAGTTTATTTTTTCTTTTGTGTCCTTTGCCTGGGGAGACATATCTAGAAAAATATGTCTACACCTAATGTCAAACATTATAGCCTATGTTTTCTTTTAGGAATTTTATGGTTTCAGGTAATTTCCTCCTGCCCGTTTTAATACTTCTCTGTGCCTTCCCCTTTTCATTCCTTCTTTGTTGAGGAAGAACTCCCTCCCACCTGGGCCACAGCCCTCCTATCTCCTTGCGCCCTTGACTTCATTCACACCTGTTCCCAGAACCAACTCACTGCACCCCAGGGAGGCACATCACCTCAGCAGCCCTGGGAATACACCACTCAAGAAACCCTTCTGTACCTCTTCAACAAATGGAGTTGGGAAAATTGGACAGCCACATGCAGAAAAATGAAATTGGATCATTTCCTTACACCACACACGAAAATAGACTCAAAATGGATGAAGGATCTCAATGTGAGAAAGGAATCCATCAAAATCCTTGAGGAGAACACAGGCAGCAACCTCTTCGACCTCAACCGTAGCAACATCTTCCTAGGAACATCGCCAAAGGCAAGGGAAGCAAGGGCAAAAATGAACTATTGGGATTTTATCAAGATCAAAAGCTTTTGCACAGCAAAGGAAACAGTTAACAAAACCAAAAGACAACTGACAGAATGGGAGAAGATATTTGCAAATGACATATCAGATAAAGGGTTAGTGTCCAAAATCTATAAAGAACTTAGCAAACTCAACATCCAAAGAACAAATAACCTAATCAAGAAATGGGCAGAGGACATGAACAGACATTTCTGCAAAGAAGACATCCAGATGGCCAACAGAGACATGAAAAAGTGCTCCATATCACTCGGCATCAGGGAAATACAAATCAAAACCACAATGAGATACCACCTCACACCAGTCAGAATGGCTAAAATTAACAAGTCAGGAAATGACAGATGCTGGCGAGGATGCGGAGAAAGGGGAACCCTCCTACACTGTTGGTGGGAATGCAAGCTGGTGCAACCACTCTGGAAAACAGCATGGAGGTTCCTCAAAATGTTGAAAATAGAACTACCCTATGACCCAGCAATTGCACTGCTGGGTATTTACCCTAAAGATACAAACGTAGTGATCCGAAGGGGCACGTGCACCCGAATGTTTATAGCAGCAATGTCTACAATAGCCAAAGTATGGAAAGAACCTAGATGTCCATCAACAGACGAATGGATAAAGAAGATGTGGTATATATACACAATGGAATACTATGCAGCCATCAAAAGAAATGAAATCTTGCCATTTGCGACGACGTGGATGGAACTAGAGGGTATCATGCTTAGCGAAATAAGTCAATCGGAGAAAGACAACTATCATATGATCTCCCTGATATGAGGGAGAGGAGATGCAACATGGGGGCTTATGGGGGTAGGAGAAGAGTAAATGAAACAAGATGGGATTGGGAGGGAGACAAACCATAAGTGACTCTTAGTCTCACAAAACAAACTGAGGGTTAATGGGGGGAGGGGGGTTGGGGGGGTGGGATTATGGACATTGGGGAGGGTATGTGCTATGATGAGTGCTATGAAGTGTGTAAACCTGGCGATTCACAGACCTGTACCCCTGGGGATAAAAATATATGTTTATAAAAAATAAAATTTAAAAAAAAAAAAAAAAAGAAACCCTTCTGTAGTATCTTCAGCCTCTCCTCTGATACTTGCTCCTTCCCCTCCTCTCCATCTATCTCATATCCCAACCCCCTCCAATGTTTTTTTTTTTTTAAGGCACAGTCCTTTCTTTTTTCTTTTTAAACATTTTATTTATTTGACAGAGAGAGAGAGATCACAAGTAGGCAGAGAGGCAGGCAGAGAGAGAGAGAGAGAGAGGGAAGCAGGCTCCCTGCTGAGCAGAGAGCCCGATGTGGGGCTCGATCCCAGGAGCCTGAGATCATGACCTGAGCTGAAGGCAGAGGCTTTAACCCACTGAGCCACCCAGGCACCCCCCCCTCCAATGTTTTTAAGCGAAGTAAAAATATAAAAAGTAACTCTCTTTCTTAAACTGCTATTCTTTCTCCCTCATCTCCTGCTAAAGACACACTTCTCAGAATAGCCTAGATCTGCAGCCTCCACTTCCCCTCTACCTTCCCACTCCTTTATGCTTTTTAGACCTGGCTCCCTCTCCCCCTGCTCTCTGGAAAAAGTACTCTCCAAAGTCATCAGCAACTGCCTCTGTTTTTGTGGGGATTAAGTTAGAAAATACAGATAAGGCCTTTAGTGCCCAGAATCTGGCCCATATGAGTACTTTTTTTTTTAATTAATTAATTTATTTATTTATTTGACAGAGAGAGATCACAAGCAGGCAGAGAGGCAGGCAGAGAGAGAGGAAGGGAAGCAGGCTCCCTGCTGAGCAGAGACCCTGATGCGGGGCTCGATCCCAGGACCCTGAGATCATGACCTGAGCCGAAGGCAGAGGCTTTAACCCACTGAGCCACCCAGGTGCCCCCATATGAGTACTTCTGCTTGTTAGTACTCATGCACCATCCTGCCTCACTTGCTTCCCTCTGCCACACTGACCTCTCCTTTGTGCCTCCATCTGTGGCTATGCTCCCAGGGACCTGGCCACCTCTGATTATAGAAAGAGCCCAAATGTCCAGGCCTGAGCTCCTCAGGACTCAATGTATGCGTCAACTGGCACTTCGCATATCCACCCACTGGTTGATGAGACTGTTGTTAGGTCAAGAGGCAGAGGCACATAGCTGCAGCTATAGCTTGGCTTTGGTCCCTCAAATCTGCTCTCTCCTGATGCCCATCTGTAGCACAGATTCCTGTTTTTTCTAACTCATGGTCCACTGTGGCATTAAGAGGTCCTTAGTAGGGACACCTGGCTGGCTCAGTGGGTTAAGCCTCTGCCTTTGGCTCAGGTCATGATCCCAGGGTGCTGGGATGGAGCCCCACATCTGGCTTTCTGCTCAGCGGGGAGCCTGCTTCTCCCTCTCTGTCTGCCTGCCTCTCTGCCTACTTGTGATCTCTTTCTCACCCTCTCTCTGTCAAGTAAATAAATAAATAAAATCTTAAAAAAAAAAAGAGGTCTTTAGTACCTTATGGAGACAATACCACCTCTTTCTTATACCTATAAAGTCTGTTCTGCCCCCTCTTCTCTTCCCTTCCAAGACCTATTACTCATCCGTTTTCTCAAGGCTAATTCTCCGTCTTTCCAGGAAAGCATTTTTGATTTATTTTGATATTCAAGGTAGTTGGGAACTTTATACAATAATTGAAGTCTCAGGCAGTCCTGGGGAAAAGGGCAGAGGAATAAACCAGAATCTGCTGCTGCTTTTTTTTTTTTTTTTTAAGATTTTTTAGAAAGAGAGAGAAAGAGCACTTGCATGAGTCGGGGAGGGATAAAGGGAGAGAGAGAGAGAGAATCCTCAAGCAGACTCCCCATTAAAAGGGGAGCCCAATGAAGGGCTCCCTCCTAGGACCCTGAGATTATGACCTGAGCTGAAATCAAGAGTTGGATACTTAATCAGGATCCACCCAGGCCCCCCTGGGATCTGCTTCTAATTTTAGATGGCCTGAGGTCCATAGAGGAGCAAAACCCCAGAATTTCTATATCCGTGATGAACTTCCCTAGGTAGATTACTTTTTAGCCACACATCCATCCACCCAATGAAATTAGGCTCTCCTTACAAATTCTGCCTCACATGCTAGGTCCCCCATGAAGACCCCAGTGGGAAATAATTTAACCTCTCATGCCCCTTTTTTCCTCTCTTAAGGTACTGACTTTCTGCCAGTTACCTGAATATTTGTCTACCTCCCTACCCCACAGGTGATAGGCACTTCTTGAGGCGGGAGCTGGGACTTCCCTCTTTCACATTTCTATAGCCACTGGCCACCGTGCCCTGTATATCGGAGGCACTGGATACATAGGAGTCAAATTGAATTAAGACAGGAACATGGGAGGAGGGGGAAGTAGGGAGTTACCAATCAACAGGCATAAAGTTTCACTTAAGCAAGAGGAGTAAGTTCTTGAGAGATCTGTTGGCCAACATCAAGCCAAAAGGCAACAATATTGTAAGCACAACAATACTGTGCACTTAAAGAATGTTAAGAGGTGGAGATGGATATGAATTACACTTACTGTGGTGATCATTTTACAATATTAAATCATGATGTCATCCACCTAAAACTAACACATCATGTGTCAATTACATCTCAGTAAAATATGTTAAGAGGGTTCCCACAATAAGAGAAGATTTTAAAAAGAAAAGGTTTAAAAAAAACCAGATCAGAATCCTAACTGATCTTTATTTAATCTGAACTTCAGCTTTTCATAATGTTTGTTTCAAGGAGAAATGAAACAAGCAGTCAATGGTTTGCCACAGCAGCAGAGGTCAGCCAGCTCCCAGAGGCTGCCTCTCCCCACCTGCACAGGGAGAGTGAGGCACCTCATTGAGGTCCTAAAAGGAACAGATCTCTGTGAGGCCATTTGCCTTGGGAACCTGGCTGTCACAAGGCATTTAGGAAGCAGTTCCAGAAAGAAAAAGAAAAAAAGAAGAATTAAAATCTGTCCTCCAAGATATAGGTAGCAGCCAGCCCTCCCAGGTTAAGATAACAAAGACTCCACATACTTAGCGCACAGCTAGGGAGGGTTTACAAACTGACACTACTTATTTAGAAGTTTACAAAGAGTCTAAAAAAGGATTCCTTCATGGATGGCCATTGTTAGCCTGTCTTCAGAGGGGCAACCCTTTTGGCTCTTCTCTTTTGCAGGAATTTGGGACACCAATAAAATTTGGAGGAACCTTCACATCCTCACTCAAACCCTTTTTTCCACTCACTTCAACACCTTCTTTTTCCCGTGTTCTTCAATTGGCACCTTCCTCTAGCCATGTATCATTTATATAATGGTCAAGTACAATATATCCTTGCTGATGTCCTACTCTTTAGAACCTTCTCCCACTGGACACCCAGAAAAAAATTTTTTAAGGATGCACCCTCCTTGGGAGCTCTAAACAGTCAGCAATACCTCAGTGGAGCAAATGGATCAAGACTTCAGAGTCTGCAGTCTTGTGATGGGGGACAAAATCCAGCATAGAGCAAACCTGTCAGTGGTTATCTCAACCTCTGTCGCATTTGAAAAACCTCTGTCTTCATTCTTACCTCTCTGGGCTTCTCTGCAGCATTTGGACCTGCTAAAATGGAAAACTCCTTCCTTTTACAACTGTCCCCCTACCTCGGATTTGTTTTGAAATCAGGCAGGCCTGGCCACTGACCTGGCTTGGAGTTCCACGTCCTCCGATCTCTCTGGTATGCCCTGGGCCAGTGCCCAGCCTCTTGGGGCCTCTGCTTCCTCATCTGTGAGGATGCACAGTTGATATTTTGAGATACTACCCAAGGTTTCTCCGCCTCCTCCTCCCTTGTGCCCTTCCCTTAATCATTTAGACAAAGAAACAGGATCCTATACTGATCTGTATTCAATCTGATCTTAAGCTTTTCATAATATTTGTTTCTAGGAAAAACCAAACAAACAAAATGAAAGCAGTTCTCCATACATACTGTTCTTAGAGGGAAGACAAATGTGCTAAACTTGAAGAAGTAATTGGTCAACTGTGAGTTCTGAAGGATTCTTGTTAGCGCCTCATGCAGAGACATTATCTTGAAAACAAAACTTTTTTGTTACAGCAGGCAGGGGGTTTGAAAGAGAAAAATATTTGGGACCGAAAATGTTGAACTAAGGAACTAGGATCCTTGAGAATTCTGCAGAGTGTATACTATGAACTAAGGAACAGGAAAAAATGTAGGATGACATTAAAACATTTGTCTCTACTTGAAAAAAACAAAGATGGAGTCAATGATTGTAGGATGAAGAGTCAGCAAGGTTACAACCCATTTAGGTCCTTAAGAAGTACCCTGCCCAGTGGCCCCCTCCATGGACCTAAAACCTTGGACAGAAGGGGAGAGAGAAATCCCAGATAACCTTAAAGGGTGTCCAGAGCCAAAGAGCCCATTGTCTGGCTTCCCAGGTAGTAGCTCAGAATTCAAGTCTTGAAGAAAAGCCTCATGTCCAAAATGGCCCCAGAAGGGCAGCCTGACAATGACTAAGGAAATTTCCAGGTCAGGTGAACCACAGGAAAGCCTCATAGAACTAGCAAAAGGATCCTGTGAGCCCCTCCATGAACAGGGAAATGAGCACAAGCCACAGCCCCAAAGGAGCCAGTGTCTGGGACATGGAGAGGGAGGAATGTATGATCGTCACATACATGATAGGAAACCATGAAGACCACATAGACTAGAAAAGACAAACTTCTCAGGAGAACACAGGAAACAGAGGCTGATGTCGACCCGCCCCACCATGATGTCATATAATCCAACACCCCAGAAACTTAGCTCACCCCTCCCACACACAAGGAGTGAAGGAGGGGATGGGGGAACTTGCACTAATTGAATTGAGTTGACAACATGAAATTTTCTGCTCTTGTGGAGGCTGAGATGTCACGACTTCTGAAAAAATGTTTATATGCGAAAAGTCAAATGAACTCACTCTAAAATTTGAACTTGTCAAATGTGAAAAAGGTGTGCCAAAACCTACCTCACAGAATAACTGCAAGCTTTAAAGGGGCAACGATCTTGGTCTTCCCTTCCTGTGGCACTCTCTTTCAGTTCTCTGGCTCAGATAAAGAAATAACCGGGTTTCAGTCCTCCCAGACACCTAATAATATGGCCCAGAGAGCAGGTGAGCAGATTCATGGACAGATGAGTGTGGCGGTTCCTGCAGAAGCAGGCAGTTCCCACAGAGAAGGTGGGACCCTGGGTAGAAAGCAGGGACGATGTCATGTTTTTAAAGAGCTGGGCTGACAAATAACTCAACCCACCCAGAGACTTTGTAGTCTCTGACTCAAGACCCTCAGTAAATGATTGGATGTCCTCCTCAGTACTATATTTGGAACAGATTTGGGAAGGAAAAGAGGAGAAAGCAGTTTTTATCTTTCCACACTTATTCTACACAAGGAGTCAGCATATTACTGCCCATGGCCCAAATACAGATCACTTTGTTTGTTTGTTTAAAGATTTTATTTACTTATTTGACAGACAGAGATCACAAGTAGGCAGAGAGGCAGGCGGGGGTGGGGGGTGGGAAGCAGGCTCCCCGCTGAGCAGAGAGCCCGATGCGGGGCTCGATCCCAGGACCCTGAGATCATGACCTGAGCCGAAGGCAGAGGCTTAACGCACTAAGCCACCCAGGCGCCCCCACTGCTTGTTTTTATAAACAAAGTTTTATTGGAACACAGCTATGCTCATTGGTTTATGTGCTGTCCAACTATGGCTGCCTTTGAACTGTCACAGTGAGCTGTATAGTTGCAGCGAGACCATGTAGCCTGCAAAGCTGAAAATAGTTCCTGTCTGATCCTTCAAGGAAAAAGTTTGCCAGCCACTGTACTAGACGGTAACAACTCATGCTTTTATAGAGCTTAGAACGTATTTCACACACGTAATTTCATTAACTTTAAACAAATATCTCAATGGATTAGGATATTTTATCCACCATAGCATCATTGTGTTGCTACATGTTTCCAACCTTATAAAAATTAGGAAGCTGAGGTTCCAGGTGTTAATGGACTTGGCGCTGAATAACAGAGGAGTCCTCAAACCCAGTGCTGTTTCCATCCCACTCACCTGCCATGTTCCTTACATGAATAATGTCCTCAACGTGACCTGATGAAAGTCTTTTTTTTTTTTTTAAAGATTGACTGATTGATTGATTGATTGATTGGGGGAGGTGGGGGGTGGGGGTGGGCATAGAGAAAGAGACAAGAAGACTCTACTGAACGAGGAGACCAACAAGGGGCTCAAACCTATGACCCATGAGATTTTGACCTGAAATCAGGAAATCATGGGTTGGATGCTCAACTGACTGACCCATTCAGGTGATCCTCGTGACCTAATGAAAGTCTCAATGGACTCAAAATCATCTCAAGGAGCATTAACAAAGTAGTACTTTTTCAACAAACTCTGTTGTGTAACCACAACAGCACCACTCATCAGAAATGCTCGCCTCGGCTCACCCTTAGAAGTGCTCACCCAACCAAAGGCCACATCAAGAGCCACACTTATGGAAATGAGGTGGATCATACAGCAATGTGCCCCAAGCTGCAGAAGGAATACATCTTCCCAAAGGCATTTTATAAAAAGAGCATGTCAGCGTATGACTGCCAAAAGGTTAAAAACATAATTCTCATACAAATAATACAGTGGGCACATGTTGTTAATGAGGGAACTGGCAAGACAGAAAAACTGGTTCAAAGGCATACAGAAGAAATGAATACATACAGGCAATGAAAAAAAGGGCTGCTAGCAGAAATATAGCAGCTTTGTTCATAATGCCAAAAACTAGAAGCAACCAAGATGTCCTTCAGTAAGTGAATGGATAAACAAACCGTGCTACATTGTGCAGTGGAATATTAGTCAGTGACAAAAAGAAATGAGCAACAAGCCACAAAAAAAAACCATGAAGGAAACTTAAATGCATACTGCTAAGTAAAAGGTCAAATACTGTAGGATTCCAATTATTGGGCATTCTGGAAAAGGCAGAACTGTGGAAACAGTAAAAAGATCAGCAATTGCCAGGAGGAAGGGAAGAGAGAAGAATGGATAAGTAGAGTACAGAGGATTTTTTTAAAGACAGTAAAACTGTATGATACTTAACATTATACATTTATCAAAGCCCATAAAGCTTTCCAGCATGAAGAGGGCATCCTAATGTGTGGAAAAGTTTTAAAAATCATTTAAGAGCTTGGGGGATCCCAGGATGGAATGCTGGCTATGACCTGAGAATCTGGCTGTATGACAAACATGTGAAACAACCTCACTGCACGGGAGGGGGGGGTGGGGGGTTGGCTGACCTAAGTAACTGGAAATAAGTGGAATCTGTAAGACTAAAGGCAGAAGGAGCTGGGTGTAAGCACTGTACCCCGGCAAATGAAGTGGTTTCCCATGGGGGCATGGATTAACAATTCTGATGCTACATTATGTGAATCTTAGAATTGAACAATTAAATGAATGGATGGTGGGTGGTGGGAATCAGGCTTCCCACTCTTGAAGTGAGAATTTACGCGGAGTTCAGGGAAGGAGGCCAGAATGACTCATGTACTTGGAGTTGGAGACATCCGTAAGAACTCATGTTTAGTTTCATATGGTTACAGATGGTTACATACAGAAACATTCACAGACATGTGTGTACATATACACACATGTATAATATACATGTGTGTATATGTTAATATACATACATGTATTTCCCTGCTGTCAGCTGAGAGGGCTCAGGAGAAACAATACCCCATTAGCAACCAAAAAACCTGGCGCCTGGGAGACATGAGTCCCTATAAAAAGGATATAAATAAATGGTTCAATAAATTAGCAAGTGGGGGAGAAACAAATCCCCCTGAAGAAGAATTCCAAACAATTTATGGAGACCCTCCACCCTCAAGGAGGCAGAGCAAAACTCGGGACTCTAGGGATGAACTACATTCCAGAGAGGACAGAGTTGAAAGGGGGAAGAAAAGAGATGTGTGCAGTGGAGACACTTGACAAACACTACCTCTGCCAGGTGCTCTGGGCCAACATTAGCAGTCATATATCATTTTGATATAACGTTGATAGGATGTACCCTTGATAGGGTGTAAATGACAATGGCACTTTATCTCTGTGGTCTTTTCCCCAAGCCGATAAAACTAGTCTAATCATGCAAAAACACTGGATGCATTCCCACAGATACGTGATCAGGACTCCTCAAAATTGTCAAGGTCATCAAAAATAATGAAAGACCAGCAACTGCCGCAGTGGAGAGGCGCCTACAGAGACCTGACCATTATATGGGATGTGGGATCCTGGTGGGATGGTGGGATAGAAAGAGACATCGAGTCAAAACCAAGGGAATCGAAGTCAAATATGGAGTTTGCCGAATAATAAGGTAATAATATTGGTTCGTTATTTATAGCACATGGATCCTATTAACATAAGATGTTAAAAATAAGGAAAACTGGGTTCATACAGGATACAAGGGAACCCTCTGCACTAGCTTCTCAATTTTTCCGTAAATCTAAAACTGTTATAAAAAATACAGTCTAGGGGCGCCTGGGTGGCTCAGTGGGTTAAGCCTCTGCCTTCAGCTCAAGTCATGATCTCAGGGTCCTGGGATCAAGCCCCGCATCGGGCTCTCTGCTTGGTGGGCAGCCTGCTTCCCCTTCTCTCTCTGCCTACGTTTGATCTCTCTCTCTCTCTGTCAAATAAATAAATAAAATCTTTAAAAAAAAAAAAAAATACAGTCTAGGGTGCCGGGTCGTGCTCACAGCATCCTAGGATCGAGTTCCGCATCAGGCTCCTTGTTCAGTGGGGAGAATGCTTCTCCCTCTCCCTCTGCTCCTCCCCCACTGCTCATGCTCGCTCTCTCTTAGGCTCTCTCTCTGTCTCAAATAAATAAATCAAATCTTTAAAAAATACAGTCTATTCTTTAAAAGATTGAAGATGCTAAATTAGCTACAAAAACTACATTTCAGAGCAATAAGGCTACAATCTTTGGGGTTAACTCTTCAGCCAGACGAAACCATCTGCCTATGCATAGAAATTCATCCTTCTACTTTATTTCCAAGTTTTGCATCATTTTCTCTTAACGAAGGTAACACATACTGTTTTCTTCACAGAAATCACCACGACTAGCTAGATCCGTGGTTCTAACTGATGGGTCATATAAAGGACAGTGGCATCTTGCAAACATTGCTAATATGAAGTCAAATACTGGGCAAGGTGTAAATTTCATTTTTTGGCACAACTAGAATGAATATCTCATGTTACAGAGCTATTCAAAAGAGGAAACACAGAGGTGAGACGGTTGCTATATGAAACGTACAGTCAGGCAGTAAAATACAGATTTTTAATCAATCCAGTACTAAAGGCAAATTTTATGATAATTTAAATATGTGAGCAAAAGACCAAGACCGTGAAAAGGTCATCTCAAACAAACACATGGGTCTGAAAAACTGCCAGGAGAAAGTCGTAGAATTGTGAATGCTTTCCCAGACCCCACCGGCAAGCACTCCACCTAGCAGTGATCACGTGGCAATATATGGCTTGCTTCCTGTTTTGATTATTTCAATTCCTTCAAGCATGCCACCAAAATTCCATAATGGGAGAAAGGGCTGGAAACCAAAGGGTTGAGAGTCACTGAACCAGACCGCCAAAATGTCAAAAACTAAGAGAACATGAGAAAGATGGAAAGAGCATTAAGAGGTTAATAGATTGTTGACCTTAACCAGAGTCTTTCATGGTTAGGCAAAACACTTCCCAGTTCACCCACGCCTATGACTGCATTTCAAGAAGATAGCTCCCATGTTGGAGAATTCATCTCCCAGCTGCCGATCCCAGGAGAGAGAAATGAAGGGGTGGAGGGAGAGCAATTTTTCATCTAGCTAAGCCCCAGACCACTGTCGACATTGTAATTATATTACGCTTGCTGTTTATTTTGATAATTTATTGGGGTAAGGTACACGGGATCATTGAAAAACTAAATTCAGTCGGTCAGTTACCAAAACATTCAACTGGTTTATGTGTGGGGCAATAAAGTGGCAAAGTGACACAGCACCCAAATTGTAGCCATGTGTGACTTGGCTTTTTTACTTGGGGAAAGAAAATGGTTAAGCTCGAAAGATTGTATTTCTCTGTCATTCGCTCTGACTCTGAAGGAATAATGAGTTCCTGCTGGGGACACAGTGGCTCGGGGAGGCAAGCAGAGAGGTGGTTTGGTGCGTTTCCAAAGCTGTGTGTGAGCCTTCACCACGAGACCCTGGTTCTGCAGGACGGACAGTCAGTGAACCTTGCTGAAACTGGCTGGGAGTGCCACGTGCTAATAGACCGACTTTGCCCCGAGCTCCCCAAGCATGGCTCAAATGTGAATTAACATGAGCTCCTTTACGACAGAGCGCAAAGCAGTCGTGCAATCCTATAGTCACCAAAGATTCATAGAGTCAACCACACAGGGCCTCCCAGCTTTGGTTCAGAACCTTTGTCAGGTGCTAAGGATCTCTCTTGAGTTCCCTGGAAAGCAGATCTCAAGATAAAGGCTTCATTTCTCTCCTGTACCACCCACTCTAATTTCCGTGGCTCTTGGCCAGTGCTCCAGACAGCCGAGGCTGCCTGCCTGATGGGCCCATGAGCCAGCACCTCAGCCTGAGCCCTGAGCTGCCTTGCCCTCATCAAGCCATAGCTAGCTATCGAAGTTGCCCAGTTACTGTTATCCCATGGAAGCACCAAGACACACCCAAATGAGTCCTCTGGGTTCTAGTCAACTCCTCCATGCTCTTATTATTTTGAAGCAACCCACTCCTCATGGTAACAGGTCAATTTGGCCCACCAGTGCAGTAATCTTCTTCCTTGTCAGTTCTTCCGCTGACAAGAGGAGACTAAAATGACCCACCCAAGTTCACACACTGCCTAGTGTTTCCCTTGTGGGAACCAGGAACTTTAATATGGCAGAGCCTGAAGTTGCAAGCTTGAGAAGCAGGGACAGAGGGGCTCCACACCTACTTCCTCCCCTTGGTTCCTGTCTCTGTGAATTCTAGGTCTTGGGAACATAGCACCAGAGCCACTGATTTAGTGAAAATACCACACACTGAGACAGCTGCACCCCAGCCCTACAGGTTATTGCCCCCAAGGCCTCTGGCTAAGCCTTCAATAATCTCTTCACTGTCCCACTGGACTAGCTGCTCCTGGTTAAGCAACCACCTGGTAAGACCAGTGGCTCTGTGGTCCTGAACCCATTGTGACAGAGTTATGCAGGATGCCACGACTACAGATTAGGAACTGTCTGAGCCCTTGGATGGTCGTTCTAACAGAGACACATAGGCAAGGCAGGTGTCAATTCAGTATGGACTAACTGAAATTGAAATCCCTCTGCCACCCAATGGGTGGTCTGGTGTCCTCGAGGCTCATCATGGGTTGCCCACTGCCACAAAACAAGACCCTTTGTCTAGCTCATTATTGAGAGCATCCCCTGCAGTAGAAGTTCTCTGGTGGGCATTAAGGTAGGATACAAAGAAACATAAACTTGGTTGTGCCCACAGTCTCATCCCTGTTCCCCAGATTATCTTATCACGGACCTTCCAATCTGGTTCCTTCAGGGCCCTAACCAAGCAGCCAAGCAATTCACCCTCGTTCCCCAGTTCATAGCCATCTGTATCTCAAGCTGCTTCTCCCTTTTCATAAAGTGAGCCTCCAAGTATGTGGTTTGTATCTCTGCCCACTGGAACAATTGCCATCGCCACTTTCTCTTAAGACCACCCTGAGAGGGGTTCTCATATGGCAGCGGTCCATTCCCAGCAAGCATGGAAATCCTGTGATCCTTCTCTTCCACTGTGCTGGTAAATGGGTGGTAGGTGGCTGGTTAACTTCTCTGCTGTGGTAGGTTCCGGGCAGAGACGTGATAGGAGTGAGGCTCTTTGGCACTTAAGTCTATACTTTTCCTTGGCGACCCACCCTGCCAACCCAGAGAGCAGCCCTGGGCTGGGGAACACATGGTCTCTCCTGTAAGCACTTGCCCAGTGGGTGGTCACTGCTCCTCTAGCCAGAACAGGAC
Source organism: Enhydra lutris kenyoni (assembly GCF_002288905.1). Taxonomy (NCBI): domain Eukaryota; kingdom Metazoa; phylum Chordata; class Mammalia; order Carnivora; family Mustelidae; genus Enhydra; species Enhydra lutris. The sequence continues at coordinate 16,293,385 of NW_019154092.1, forward strand.
AGCCTCCACGGAGCAGGTCACACAAATATGTGTGCACCAAACCCCACTCTGTCCAGTTTTGGGGGGCTCACTTGAAGCTGCAGCTGTGATTACCCCTTCGAGTGCAATTGCTATAGGAGAATGAAAAACCACAGTTTGGTTTGGGCCAATCCTGGCTCGCAAATTGTGTTTGCAAGAGAGCTGAGAGGTTGGCATTCCTAAGAGAACAGAAATGTTAAGAAATCTGTAAGGGGTCTGCTTTGTGTTGATTTTTCCAGGGGTTTTGAAGTTGCTGGATGCTTCGAAGTATTGAGTGACTAATTTCCCTTCCCTTTTTTTTTTCCCTAAAATCTCACATGGTAAACATTTATTTCCTGAAAACCTGCCAAAAGAATATTTTTTTCAGAGTTGGAATATTGTTTTAAAATGTAAAATGAAGTCCTGATAGTAAATATTATCGATGCAGGAGCTTGAATCTACATATAGCAACTTAAGAAGAATTGCCTTCTTTCGGTTTCAGGCTTTGGAAGTTTTAAGAGAGAGAGAGAGAGAGAGAATTCCAAATGCTTCTGAAGTGCTTATTTTTCTCTAAAATCCAGGCTTACGTTTTGGATGAGAACGGTCAATCCAGGACAGTTGGCAACTCCAGGTAAAAATGGGCCTATGATTTGTTTCTAGTTGTGTTATTACACCTTTCGAGCCAAGGATGCAGATTGGCAGTGCCCTGGAGGAGGGAGAGAACCAGACACCACCCCACCTCCCCTCTGGGAAGGCCTCCAGACGGAGCCTGGAGCAGGACCATGCTGGAATCAACCCAAACCAGGCCTCCCTGTGCAGCCCTCAGTCAGATCTGATTTAGGGCAACACGCTCAGAACCATTCTTCACTTGTGCCCACTCTGGTGGTCTGGTCTAGGGGTACCCACAGATTTGCTAAAAGAGTGTTGGTCTGTGTCCTAAGAAGTACCTCTGCCAAGTCCATAATTTAGGTTGGAGGATGGGGATAACATACCATGGGACACTGCCTGTTTCTGCCATTTAGTGAAGGTGTCGGCCTTTCACCGCGAAAAGTGCCGATTGAAAGTAAGATGTTTTGTCTCGAGAGGTAGATATACAACTAGCCTGGAATTTAAAAATGTTTCCAAAAAATAATAATACAACTTATTTAATGAAAATGAAACAATGCAAGTGCCCTGTATCTTATGAAATTCCTTTGATGAGTAAGTCACATTACTTCTGGACTGTTGGAAAGCCAACTTTTCACTGTACAAATTGCCAGTGGATCATTTGGGAAAAGAACCAGAAGGTCAGGAAGAGCTCTTTATCACACTAATGGGGAAAGACACACAAAGCATGACCCAGATCTAAAAAGGGGCCAGCACTCCTAGCGGATGCCATTCATGGTTGAGCTGAGGGGGCTGCTGCCTGGGAGCAAGACAAAGAACATGACAGAGAAGAGATTGGGGGGGAATACTGCCCAGGGTGAGACATAATGGGGACACCAGGAAGACCTGGAAAGGGTCTGGCTTCAGGAAAGAAAACAAGATGTGAAAGGCTTTCCATTTTTCTAGCCTCTTCCCTTCCCTCCTCCTCCTGAAAATCTGAGTCCAACTAGACAACCTATTTGACTGCGTATTAATTTGGATCACCCTAGTTGCTCTAACAAACAGCCCCTCTAAAAAGACTACAATGGCTTAAAGAACACAGAAGTTTATTTCTTGTGCATAATTCAATGTGGGAGGGAGATTCCTAGTCGTTTGGCAGCTATCTTCCACATGCCGACTCAGGAACTCAGGCTCCATCATATTGCTGCTGTGTCATCGCCAGTCTCATCACCTTCGACACCGAGACACTAAAGGGGACAAGTATGAAGAGGGCACACCTGCCTTTTAAAAACCCTAGCTCAAAAGTGACATGGAAACTTCCACTCACAAACTGTTGGCTAGAACTTGTTGCATTCTATGCCAACCTGCAAGGGCACATAAGAGCTGTAGGTGCACACCCAACAAAAAGAAGAAATGGATTTTTTGGTTAATGGCAAGCCTCTGCTTAGAAGCAGACAAATCTCTTATTCCTTTTTGCACAAGTACCTATTGCTGTGCACTGCAGGGCTGGTGGTAAGTAAACATCTGTGAGACAAGGAAGCCTTGAGTGATACCGAAATCCTAGGAACAACAATAATTGTAATAATAGGGCACCTGGGTGGCTCAGTTGGTTAAGCGACTGCCTTCAGCTCAGGTCATGATCCCAGAGTCCTGGGATCGAGTCCCACATCCGGCTCCCTCTGACCCTCCCCCTTCTCATGCTCTCTCTCTCTCTCTCTCACAATCTCTCAAATATTTTTTTTAAAAATAGTAATAATAAAATCATTTATTGGGAGCCTTACTGTGTGTACCTTTCTAAGTTACTTACACATAGTATTTGATTTAATCCTCCAAGTTTTGTGTTCTTTTACAGATGAGGAAACTGAGGCACAGAGAGATGTGAGCAACCTTCCAAAAGTCATATAGCTCGTAAGTGACAGAGCTAGATTCTGAATCCAGATTCCTCATTCTTATCCACTATATTCTGTTGCCTCCCTGAGTATAACTTTTAATCACAACTTTCGTTCATATACACAGAAACCAGCTTTTAGAATTTTATAAACCAAAGTTTAGCATAACATAACATAGTGTATCTCAAAGTGAATTCTTAGCCGGGGTCCGCGGAGTTCACGATGACAATTTAATATTTTTGAGTTTCTATCATAATGATAACCTTTTAGAAACATTTCATGGGGGGTATGAATCTCAGTCTGCAAAACTGTGTATGGAAAAAATATATTAATCCTCTCTCGCCCTTTTTTTTTTTTTTTTTTTTGGTCTCTTTAAGGGTGGGAACCCAGCTATCAATCACCCTCCTGGCATACCCAGTGCTGAGTCAGCTGACTTTTCAAGTTTTCATTTTAATTCGTTAGTTAACATACATTGTTGTATTAGTCGCAGATGTACAATACAGTAACTCAGTAGTTCCACGCATCACGAGAATGGCACTCCTTCATCCCCATCACCTATTTCACAATCCCCCTACCCTTCTCTCCTCTTGTAACCATGATTTTGTTCTCTGCAGTTAAGAGTCTATTTCTTGCTGTGTCTCTATTTTTTTTCCCCTTTGTTATTTGCAACACCATTGTGTTCACACGGCATTTATCTTTCTCTGACTTATTTCATTTAGCATGATACCCTCTAATTCCATCCATGTCATCACAAATGGCAAGATTTCATTGTTTTACAGCTGAGTAATACTCCACTGTGTGCATATGTGTGTGTGTGAGTGTGTGCATATACACACATACCATGTCTTTATCCATTCAACAATCAATGGACACTTGGGCTGCTTCCATATCTTGGCCATTGTAAATAATGTTGCAATAAACTCAGGGATACATGAATCCCTTTGAATTAGTGTTCTTGTAGCTTCAGGGGACTTTTTAAGCCCCAGGCTCCAAGTCTGCTGGTTAAAAAAGCTCATGGAATTCAGCCCCTCTGGTTTTCAAGGCCAAATGTTATGGAGATTCATTTTCCCTGTACGGGCTTTCTGGTGCTTTCCCCTGTCCCACCTGCTACTCCTGCCCTCCCCGTGGGCAGCTCCCAACCACCATTTCTGTCCTTCCTAACCTCTCCAGTGCAACGTCTTCTCTACATTTAGTTGTGGAGTTTGTCCCGCCAGTCTTCAAATTGCTCTCTGGTTTACTGACTCAGATGTGAGGGGTAACTAGTTATAAACATGGCTGGGGATGAGCTTGGGGCCCGCATACTCTGCCTGCCATCTTGCACCCCCTCCTACTTAATTTTCTATAATTAAACTTATTTCTAACTTGAGTCCACCATTTCACCAGGAAGCCAGACAACCTCAAGTCTCCTTGCTCCCCTCACCTCACATCTCCAGGGTTTTGTCCCAACTCTGCAACCTTTCACAGAACCCAAACACCAACACATGGGGGACTATGTGGGAGAAAGGACATCTGTCCAAATAAGAAGCCACTAAGGTGTGACCCTCCAGTCTCATGCCACTGCCTCCCACTGACCAAACTGAAGAAGCCAAAAGTCAAGAGGGCCCAGTTATGTAGCTCATAAGGATCAGCCTCCAAGGGCACTGATGAAGTTGAAGGAAAATGGAGAGTAGATCTGTAGGTACGAATGAAAGAAAAGTATCACACTGAAGAACGGTGTACTCAAAACTGGTTCTCTCATTGGAAGGCTTAAGGAACAAAAATCAAGAAAGCTTATAAACAGTCTCTGCTTCTCTGACCCACCTCTCCGTGAGGTCATAGGAATAGAATCCTAAGTGCCTGCTTGAGTGGCTGAAGTAAGAAGAAAGAGAAGGGCTGGAGATAACACAGAAACCAATAAAGAAATAACTCAATATATTCTCTCACAATATAAGCACATTTTGAATCATCTAGATGGCTATCTATTACCACGAGATTTCAGGACCTGCATTTACACTTAATAATGTATTAGCTTCAAGTATTTTTTTTGTTTATTAACTCCTCTATTTGATAAACATTTCTTGAACACCTACTATGTGCCAGACTCTATTCTAGACACCAAGAATACAACAGGGAAGACAGAGGACCCACCCTCAAAGAATGAATATTCCAAAAACATAGTCCTATTTTTATTGTCATGAGCTAAAGAAACAAGAACAGAGGTGAATTTCATAACAAAATAATCATTTAGGTCAAGTAAAGGCTAATTCATATCACAATGTTCTGCAAAAATCTTGGGTTTTAACAGTAGTTCGAAGAGAAAACAATAATGTTAAAATAGAATCATCACACAGCATATAGAAACACCAAACTGAAAAGAGCCTGCACAGTAAAAATCAATATTACATTTATACTGCAAGCCTCATTTTTAGTGCAACAAAATTATATTAATTGTTCTTTATTAATATTATCTGAATTTTTTATTCTATTAGATGTGTACATTTGTTTTTAGTTCTGTGGTTATATAAATGCCATAAGCATGAGATATTTACTTCTAGTTTTATGCTTATTCACTCAAGAAACATGAAATAATCTTAGCCAACATGAAGTGTCTGCAGAAATATTTTTCTTAAAAAAAAAAAAGTTTATTCTCAAGAAACAATAAGTGTTGGCAAGGATATGGAGAAAAAGGAACCCTCTTGCACTGTTGGTGGGAATGCAAACTGGTGCAGCCACTGTGGAAAACAGTATGAAGGTTCCTCAAAAAATTAAAAATAGAATTATTCTGTGATCCAGGAATTGCACGACTGGGTATTTACCCAAAAACAAAACAAAACCAAAACAAAAACGCTAATTCAAAGGAATACATGCATGCCTATGTTTATTGCAGCATTATTTACAATAGCCAAATTATGGAAGCAGCCCAAGTGTCTACTGACTGATGAATGGATAAAGAGGTAGTAGATATACACAATGAAATAGTATTCAGTCATAAAAAAGAATGAAATCTAACATGGATGGAACTAGAGAGTATGATACTAAGTGAAATCAGTCAGTCAAAGAAAGACAAATACCATATGTGCTCACTCATATGTGGATTTAAGAAACAAAACAGATGTGCAAAGGAGGAAAAAAAGAAAAAAAGACAAAGTAAGAAAAAGACTCTTAACTACAGACAACAAGCTGTTGGTTACCAGAGGGGACAGAGATAGGGGTGTGGGGGAAATAGGGAGTGGGAATGAAAGAAAAAGAAAAAAGAAAGAGGTCTAGTGAGCTTCAATCATTTCTGAAGCTCATCTAGCTATTAAAATATACTATAAATTTTTTAAAAAGTTTATTCTTCATTCAAATTTAGGAAACTCTGGGATAGTGGAATTGGACTTAATGTTATTCAAATCTCAGCTTCCCCCACTTACCACTCGGTTATTCGATCTCTATTGGACTTTATCCCCTCCTCTATGAAATGGGGATAATAACATCATAGGGACTGTGTCTGGAATTAAATGAGGAAATGCATTTAAATGAGTCATCTGGCACTTCCCTTTCCCATAACATTTTTTAAATGAGCGATAAAAAGAAAATACTTGAAATGATAAACTAATAAGGCCATTTCTTTAAAGAATTCCTTCCTCTCAAGAAAATGGAACCATATTTTGCCTGGAAATTTCTAGAGTCTCATCAACTAGAAAACTGTTCAAACCACAAAGAGAAAAGAGGAAGAAACCATAATAAGAAAGGCTAAATAAATAAGACAAGCAATACTCATGCTAGAAATCTATGGGAAAATCTACCTTCCAATTTTTGAGAAAGAAATGAAAAGGGAATGTTGGAGAAAGACTCCATCAAAGTTTCTGCTCCTATACAGCATGCTCAAAATAGCAGTATGCTACCTTAAGAGAAGAATTTAAAAAAGGAATGTTGTTTCTCTAGAATTGCCCATTCTGAGTACCCAGATTCTCCCTGTAGTAGTTTGGGTGGGGGTTGTTGTTCCTTACTTTCAAGGTCCTTTTGGTCTTTACATTTGCAAAAGCTCAAAGTTCGTTCCAAGTCTAGCCTTTATTTTATTTCTTTTTTAAAGATTTTATTTATTTATTTGACAGAGAGAGAGAGAGAGATCACAAGTAGGCAGAGAGGCAGGCAGAGAAAGAGGAGGAAGCAGGATTCCTGCTAAGCAGAGAGCCCAATGCGGGGCTCGATCCCAGAACCCTGGGATCATGACCCGAGCCGAAGGCAGAGGCTTTAACCCACTGAGCCACCCAGGTGCCCTGAAGTCTAGCCTTTAAATACAGCTGCTCATTTGATTTGTTAACCCAGGTAATATCTTCTATTCTCTTAGCCCTGTGTTCTTCTATGCTCTCTAACTAAGAAGTTCAGAGTTGGAAGTTTAGTTACTGCTTCCCTCAGTTCTCGATCTCGCTCTCTCTCAGTAACCATATTCTGGGGTCAAAGGAGATGGACTTATTTTGCTCCCTTTGGAAGGAAGAATCATTTTCTTGTTGTAGTTCATGTTAAAAATGGAGTTCTACACTGTGTAATGCATCAGCAATTACATCCCCCATCCTCTGCCACACTCCCTCACACACATTCTAGAAAAACTACTCAGGACTGGAACTCAGAGCAGACGCAACCAACACAGTTGAATAAACCAGGGAGGGTCAACCACAGCAGGTGATAAAACTAAGTTTTAAACCCAAGAAGGATTTGACTAGTTGGAGCAGAGGAGAACGGTATTCTAGAGGAAGTAAAGATTATGCAAAAGTTATTAGACATAAAAGGAACTGAGAGTACCGCAGTCTGACTGCAGAGTATGTGCTTATGAGAAGAGGCAAGATGAGAGAAGTATAATAATGACTCTGGAGTCAAAAACACTCCAGTTCAAACCCTAGCTGTTGTAAAGATTTACGTTCTCAGAGTCTTGGTTTCCTCGTTTGCATACAATGTTTCAAAAAGGAATAAATGAGATCATATATATATATAATATGAAAGACAATGACATAAGTATGCTCAGCATATAGTAACTAAGTATTAATATTTATATATAATATAGTAACTAAGTACTAATATTCATATATATTTCTAAGGAATATATGTGACTATTGTACCTTTTGCACAAGGCTGACAGATTAGTCAGGACTACATTATTAATAGTTTTGAATATGGAGCTAATTCAACCAGGTCTTGGAAGCTATTTGGAGTCTCTGATGGATTTTTAGCTGGGAATGGATTGATCAGGTTTCTGTTTTCATTAGGGCAGACATTCAAATACAAGGCAGTGTGCTAAGCACTGTGGGGAAAGTGTTCCAATAAAAATGCTATCTAGATTCCCTATGATTCATTGCCATCGACACTGACAATTTAGTGGAGGTCTAACTTCAAAACAGGAAACTAGTCGCTATTTTCCATTTACAAAGTGGGTGGAAGGAAGTCGGCTGGCAGTTGGGTGAAGACACATTGTAGCGGAAAGTCTAACCAAGCTACCGAGACATCCAGCAGGCTGCAGAGACCTTCTCCAGCCCTGAAGGATTTAACGTGCTTCATTTTCCTCTACGAGGTACTCATCAATAGAACACATGCTAGTGAGAAAATCATAAAACTTCATGCAACAATCATAACTTTTTTTTTTTAATTTTAATTTTTTTTTTTTTAAAGATTTTATTTATTTGTTTGACAGAGAGATCACAAGCAGGCAGAGAGAGAGGAGGAAGCAGGCTCCCCTAGAGAGCAGAGAGCCCGATGCGGGGCTCGATCCCAGGACTCTGAGATCATGACCTGAGCCGAAGGCAGCGGCTTAACCCACTGAGCCACCCAGGCGCCCCCAACAATCATAACTTTGTAATTGCCCCTGATACAGATACATATCACTTATTTTTTAAACGGGCCCTAGAGAAACTCCTTGAAAGAAAAACACCATCAAGGTGAAGATGAGCCTGAAACTGCTAGATGCTTGGGACTAACAAGAATCAAGTATTCTAAGGCAGCACTAGATCCATCGTTTTCTCTAATAACTTACTTAAAATTTGCATTGACTAAGGCAGTTGAAGATCTGAACCAGAATCCACTTTGGGCAGGAATACATCTAAATACAAAAAGTTCACTTCTTTTGGTCTCAGTTTTTTCACTACATAGCTAGTGGGGAAATATTTCCATGCAAATGCTGACCTCTTGTGGTCAGAACCAGTTACTTCAAAGAAAGTACCCAATGGAATTTAAGATAATGAGTTATTATGGATAGAAAGAGGCAAAGCAAGTTAAATGATCATATTTTAAGGCCAAAAAAAAAAAAAAACTTCATCCACAAAATGCTTTTTCCTGGGAGATGCACAAAACTTTCTCTCTTTCTTCCACAGGATTTCTCATTTTGTCTATTATATTCCTATTGAAAATTATAAAACATGATCACTCCCACTAGGGAAAGAGATTTATTCCCACTGAAAGAAGTACACATAGTTCCTTCATTTTTCCTGCCTTACACAGTCATTGACTATTTAAATTTTATTTAAATTTATTGAATTTATTAAATTCACTGATTGACACTTGGTATTTCTTTTTTTTTTTTTTTAAAGATTTTATTTATTTATTTGTCAGAGAGAGAGAGAGGGAGAGAGGAGCAAGCACAGGCAGACAGAATGGCAGGCAGAGGCAGAGGGAGAAGCAGGCTCCCTGACGAGCAAGGAGCCCGATGTGGGACTCGATCCCAGGACGCTGGGATCATGACCTGAGCTGAAGGCAGCCGCCTAACCAACTGAGCCACCCAGGCGTCCCGACACTTGGTATTTCTAATCCTGCAGCATCACTAACAGTACAAGAAACATTACTGTACACATCTCTTTGTATACATGTGTAGGAAATCCTCTTGTATTTATACCTCAAGTGGAATTATTGAATTGAAAGGTATTACATCTTCGATCCTACTAGAATGTCAAGTTCTTTTCCAAAGTGGTTGGATCGGTTGAATATACAAGCCCCGCTTACTCACCAACATTCATCAGGCTTTTTAACTTATGCTAATCTGACAGATCAGAAAATAATAACAGCATTATTTTATGCATTTCCCTGATTCTTTGTGAGGTTAGCATCTTTTTATGTTTCCTCTTTTGTATGAATTTCCTGTTTACATCTTTTACCATTTTTAACTTGGTTGTTTGCCATTTTTTCATTGGTTTTAAGGTTTTCAATATATTCTAGACATTAATTGCTCGTCATATGAGTTGTAAATATCTTATACCACTCTAAGTTCCATCTTTCCCTTTTTATTATAATGTCTTTTGATGAGCTGAAATTGATTTTAAAGTAGCCAAAATTATCAATTCTTCCTTTATGGTTTGTGTTTTTTGTATTTTGAAAAATCTCTTCCAACTCTAAGGTAATTAGGATATTTTCTAAATAACTTTATTTTGTATTTTATAATATATCTTTAATTCACCTGGATTTTTCTGTATAATAAAAGGGATCCATTTTTATTTTTTTCCACATCTGGATAACCAATTCTCACAGAATGATTTATCCCATTTCCATACACACTGTTAGTCACAGTATCTTATTAATGAGATACAATGAAACATAAAGTTTCTACGTATATGTGAGTCTGTTTGGAGGCTCCTGGATATAGTCTTTCATTACTCTATTTATCTTTTCCTAAGCCATTACTACAGCATCTAATTTTTATGGCTATAATAAACTGATATCTGGTAGGGTAATTTTTAATTTTTTCCAGTGTTACTGAGGAATAACTGACAAAAGTCGTAAAAAGTATACAACATGTCTTTCTTGTTTTTGTGTAGCTGACATACAATATGATATTCCTTTCAGGTATACTGCACAGTGATTCAACATTTAGATACATTATGAAGTGATCATCATGATAGATCTAGTTGCCTTCTGTCACCATACAAATTTGTTACATATTATTAACTATATTCCCTATGCTGTACATTGAATCCCCTTGTCTTTATTTTATAACTGGAAGTTTGTACCTTTTAATCCTTTCCCATATTTCCTCCATTCTCCCATCCCTTCCCCTCTGGCAACCATCAGACTGTTCTCTGTATCTATGAATCCATTTCTGTTTTGTTTTGCTTAATTTTTTTTTTTTTTTTTTTAGATTCCACATATAAGTGAAACCACAGGGTATTTGTCTTTCTCTGTTGATCTTACTTCACTTAGCCTAATACTCTCTAGGTCTATCCATATTGTCATAAATAGCAAGATTTCATTCTTTTTAATGGCTGAGTAATATTCCATCATATGTATGTGTGTATGTACACACCCAGGCATCTTTTATATTCATCTATTGGTGAACACTTATCTATTGATGAACACATATCTTGACTATTGTAAATAATGTTGTAACAAACATAGAGGTATATATCTTTTTGAATTAGCATTTGTTTTCTTCAGATAAATACCCAGAAGTAGAATTGTTGGATCATGTGGTAGTTCTATTTTTAATTTTTTGAGGTACCTCCATACTGTTGTCCACAGTGGCTGCACCATTTTGCATTCCCCCAACAATGGACAAAGATTCCTGCTTCTCCGCATCTTCACCAAGACTTGTTATCTTTTGACTTTTTGATAGCAGCCATTCTAACAAGTGTGAGGGGATATCCCACTGAGGTTTTGTTTTGTTGTTGTTGTTTTACGATTTATGTATGTATGTATGTTAGAGAGAAAGAGAGAGCACAAGCAGGAGGAGGGACAAAGGGAGAAAGAGAATCTCAAGCAGACTCTGCACTGAGCCTGGAGACTGACATGAGGCTTGATCTCATGACCCTGAGATCATGACCTGAGCTAAAATTAAAAGTTATGCTTAACCGACTAAGCCACCCAGGCCCCTCACTACTGAGGTTTTGATTAGCACTTTCCTGATGAAAGAATGCTTAGGGATGTTAAAACACCTTTCCATATACCTACTAACCATGTTTATGCTTCCTTTGGAGAAATGGCTGTTGAGGTTCTTTGCCCACTTTTTAACTGGATTGTTTTTGTGTTTTTGCTGATGAGCTGAATTCCTATATACCCTGAATATTGACACCTTATCAGATGTATGGCTTGCAAAAGCTTTCTGCTATTCCATAAGCTCTTCACTCTTGTTTCCTTTGCTGTCCAGAAACTTTTTTGTTTGATGCACTCCTAATTTATTTTTGCTTTTCTTGCCGGTGGTTTGGAGTCATACCCAAAAAAGTCATTGCTCACACAAATAGCAAGAAGCTCTTTCTTCCCTCCCCCATGCTCTTTCTCTCTAAGATAAATAATAAATAAATCTTTTTTTTTTTAAGAAGCTTTTTCCTTATGCTTCCTTTTAGCCGTTTTATAGTTTTAGCTGTGGCATTTAAGTCTTAAATCCATTTTGGTTAGTTTTTGTATATGGTATGAGATAAGGACCCAGTTTCATCCTTCTACATATGGATATCCAGTTTTCCCAATGCTATTTATTGAAAAGACCATCCTTTCCCCCATCAGGATCACGTATCTTGGGCATCCCTGTTAAAGATCAGTTAGCCACATATGCATAGATTCATTTGGGGGCTCTCTATTCTGTTCAGTTGGCCTATGTGACTGTTATAATGCCAATGTCATATTATTTTGTTTGCTGTAACTTTGCCATATATTTTGAAAATATATATTTCAGATCATACATGGGAAGCTCCCAAGGAGCTTGTGAACCAAAAATTGGTAAGCCAGCCAGGAAACCAAAGACACAAGCCTTGGGAAAGAGGCATCCATAGGGAAAGTCCCAAGTTGGCCTCTCTGTGAATGGGGTATCCTATGCATCTGATGCTTGTGGACTGCCATGTGAGTACAGGAACACCACAAAAACTCTGGCTGCTTTAAGGAGCTTGTTTGAGAAACCGAACATAGCACACTGTGGCAAAGAAGGGAAACATGGCTGCCACAGTGGGCTGGCCACCATGCCCAACTAAAGGCTGAAGCTCAAGTTAGACAGTTAGAAGAGCTAAGATTAGAGAAGGGAGGTACAAGTGTCCACTGGTCTGCTAGTTTTGAGGCTGGGAGGAGACCAGGGGTAATAAGTTGGAAACTATTTTACACAAGATGCTTTGGATAAAGCCTGATTCGGATGCTAAGAGGTAGAATCTCAGGGAAAGTGATGAGAAGGAAGAGGAAGATGTGGTGATTGATGAGGAAATAGACTCACACCCAAGCCAACTGACCCCTAATATAAGGGAATATTTTAAATAACAATTACCGGCAAACTCTTAGAAGAAAATTTATATTATTTCTCTGTTCCTTGAGAGGTTGTAAATCTTATCATGTCTTTGAAATGTAAACCCCGGGAAACAACCAAAACACTGCCCACAGAGTTAAAAATTTTAAAAAAGAGAGAGAGAGAGAATTTTAATACCAAAAGTACACTGGTACAAAATTAGAATTTGGTTTTCTCTCCACTAAAAGGATAAAGTTTTCTTAGATTTTTGGTCTGCTCTTAATAGGAAACTGTAAAAATGTTTTTATCTCTAATGTAATCTGCCTAAAAAAAAAATTCTGTGTTTTGCCTTTATCGAGTCTTTGAATACTTAAGAAAACAGAGTCTTCTCCATTAAGAGAGCTAAGTTTTTACAACTATAACTTTTTAGACATTAAATCTCATGGTAAGTACTGTCAAATAAGAAGTGACACTAAAGTTTCTTTCTTAGTTGTATGAAATTCCTAAAAATCTGTTAGGTCCTGGTATAATGTCATTAGTCATAATTTTAAAATACATATCACAGCAATAACCAAAATTCCTTATCAATTACATTAAAATGGACTCTCACCAGATCTTTAACCTTGGCCATTTTTTAAGTCTTTGTCATTTACAATTACTAACTGATGCTTTGACCAAAATAATGTGTTCCTTTAAAAGTCCTTGATCTGCAAGATTTGTGGAAAAGACTTTTTTTTCTGATAACTAAGTTCAATTTGCACTCATATAGGAGGGACAAATAAACCTTTCAGGTTCAGAGAGAGGCAAGATGGCAGAAGAATAGTGGACTGAAATGACATCAGGTAGCAGGAGTTCAGCTAGATAGTTATCAAACCATTCCAAACACCTACAAACTCAACAGGAGATAGAAGAGAAGAAGAGCAGCAATTCTAGAAACAGAAAATCAACCACTTTTTGAAACGTAGGACATGTGGAGAAGTGAATCCGAAGTGATGGGAAGATAGACCATAGGGAGAGGGGCCAGCTCCCAGCAAGCAGTGGAGAAGCAGAGCACAAAATCAGAACTTCTAGAAGTCTGCTCCACTGAGGGACGTCACTCCAGAGGCTAAGCATAAGTGGAGCCCTCTCAGGGACAGTGTGGTCTCAGGACCCATGGGGTCACTGAAAGATTGGGGTGTAGCAGAGCTCAAAGTTATCAGAGTGGGGAAGCCAACTACAGAGACAGAACCCAGGAATGAGCTCTCAGCTTGGGGTTACCTTAAACTGTGATCCATAGCATAGTCAGGCCACTGCTCTTTGAGCAGGGACCCCACAAGTGGCAAATCCAGGGAGACTCACCTTCCTCCTCTGGAGGCAGGAATCTGCTGGGTTTGGAAACTCCAAACAGGGCTGTGCACCAGAGACCAAAACACTCGGTCACAGGCTGGGTGAGCCCAGAGCGTAGCTGGAGACCAGGGAGACAGGAGAGATTGACCCCTTTATCTGAGGGCACACTGAGGAGTGGGGCCCCGAGCTCTTGGCTCCTCCAGGCTGGAGATTGGGAGGCCGCCATTTTCATTCCCCATCCTCCAGAGCTCTGCAGAAAGCATTCAGGGAACAAAACGTTCGCAGAGTGAAATTGAGCAAATTACTTAGCCCGGACTCTGGCAAGGGTGGGACAATTCCGCCTCGGGGCAAAGACACTTGAGAATCACTACAACAGGCCCCTCCCCCAAAGATCAGCAAGAACATCCAGCCAAGACCAAGCACACTATCAATGAGAACAGTGGAACTCCAGAGATAGGGGAAAGCAATGCATGGAATTCCTGGCTTCCTCCCCATGATCCTTTAGTCTTGCAAAGTTGAATTAAAATTTTTTAATTTTATTTTTTTTCTTATTCTTATTTTTTTAACTTTTCCTCTTTTAACACTTTTTTAAGTAGTTTATCTTAACACATCTTTCTTTAAAAAAATCTTTTTAGGGGTGCCTGGGTGGCTCAGTGGGTTAAACCTCTGCCTTCGGCTCAGGTCATAATCCCAGGGTCCTGGGATCGAGCCCTGCATCAGGCTCTCTGCTCAGTGGGGAGCCTGCTTCCCTCTCTCTGCCTGCCTCTCTGCCTACTTGTGATCTCTGTATGCCAAATAAATAAATAAATAAAATCTTTTCAAAAAATCTTTTTAAACCTTCATTATTATAGTCATATTTTATCCTTCCTCATATTTAACCTTATTTTTTGTATACATATAGGGTTTTTTTTTTTTCCTGAAAAATTTTGGGATACAATTTCTTCTAATAGATCAAAATATACCCTAAATCTAGCCCAGGGCTTTGTTCTAGTCTCCAGCCTGAGCACATTCTCTCCTCTCCCCCCTGCCTTTTTTTCTTCTTTCTTTTTCCAACCATCTTATCAATTCCTTTTTTAGAATTTTTTTTTAAATTCTCATCTTTACAGTCATATTCTACCCTTTGGTCGTGTTTACCCTTATTTTTGTATAAGTTTTTCTTTCTTTAAAATTTTGGGAGGTAGTTTCTTCTAAGAGACCAAAATGCACCCAAAATCAAGAGGGTGGCTCTGTTCTAGTCACCAGTCTAATATATAAATATATATATATATATTTTTTTTAATTTCTTTTTACCCCTGGTTTGGGATCTCTTCTGATTTGGTTAGCATACATTTTTCTGGGGTCTTTGCCACCCTTTTTGTACTTTATTCTATCGTTCATATATTCTTATCTGGATAAAATGACAAAGTGGAAAAACTCACCACCAAAAAGAGGCAGTACCAACAGCTAGGGACCTAATCAAAACAGACATTGGTAATATGTCAGATCTAGAGTTTAGAATGACAATTCTCAAGGTGCTACCTGGGCTTGAAAAAGGCATGGAGGATATTAGACAAACCCTAGAGAAATAAAATCCCTTTCTGGAGAAATAAAAGAACTAAAATCTAACCAAGCTGAAATTAAAAAAAGGAATTAATGAGGTGCAATAAAAAATGGAGGCTCCTACTGCTAGGATAAATGAGGCAGAAGAGAGAATTGGTGATAGAGAAGGCCAAGTGATGGGGAATAAAGAAGATGAGCAAAAGAGAGACAAACAACATTAGAATAATTGGGATTCCGGAAGAAGAAGAAAGAGAGAGGGGAGCAGAAGGTATAATGGAGAGAATCATTGTAGAGAATTTCCCTAATATGGCAAAGGGAAGAAGCATCAAAATCCAGGAGGTGTGGAGAACCCCCCCTCAAAATCAGTAAGAATAGGTCCACACCCTGTAATCTAATAGTAAAATTTACAAGTCTTAGCGACAAAGAGAAAATCCTAAAAGCAGCCCAGGACAAGAAGTCTGTAACATACAATGGTAAAAATATTAGATTGGCAGCAGACTTATCCACAGAGACCTGGCAGGCCAGAAAGAACTGGCATGACATATTCAGAGCACTGAAGGAGAAAAATATGCAGCCAAGAATACTATATCCAGCTAGGCTATCATTGAAAATAGAAGGAGAGATAAAAAGCTTCCAGGACAGGGGCACCTGGGTGGCTCAGTGGGTTAAGGCCTCTGCCCTCGGCTCAGGTCATGGTCCCGGAGTCCTGGGATCGAGCCCCGCATCAGGCTCTGTTTGGCAGGGAGCCTGCTTCCTCCTCTCTCTCTGCCTGCCTCTGCCTACTTGTGATCTCTCTCTGTCAAATAAAAAAATAAAATGTTTAAAAAAAATAAAATAAAAGCTTCCAGGACAAACAAAAATTAAAAGAATTTGCAAACACCAAACCAATCCTACAGGAAATATTGAAAGGAGTCCTCTAAGCAAAGAGTGAGCCCAAAAGTAGTAGACCAGAAAGGACCAGAGACAATATACAGTAACAGTCAACTTACAGGCAAGACAATGGCACTAAATTCATATCTTTCAATAGTTACCCTGAATGTCAATGTCAAAAAGACAAAGGGTATCAGAATGGATTACAAAAACAAAACCCATCAATATGCTGTCTTCAAGAAACTCCTTTTAGACCCAAAGACACCTCCAGATTAAAAGTGAGGGGGTGGAAAACCATTACCATGCTAATGGACATCAAAAGAAAGCTGGGGTGGCAATCCTTATATCACATAAATTAGATTTTAAGCTAAAGACAATCGTAAGAGATGAGGGAGGACACAATATCATACTCAAAGGGTCTGTCCAACAAGAAGATCTAACAATTTTACGTATCTCTGCCCCTAACAAGGGAGCAGCCAACTATATAAACCAATTAATAATGAAATCCAAGAAACACATCAGCAATAATACAATAATAGTAGGGGTCTTTAACACCCCCCTCACTGAAATGGACATATCATCCAAGCAAAAGATCAACAAGGAAATAAAGGTCTTAAATGGCACACTGGACCAGATGGACATCTCAGATATATTCAGAACATTCCATCCCAAAGCAACACAATTCACATTCTTCTCTAGTGCACATGGAACATCCTCCAGAATAGATCACATCCTGGGTCACAAATCAAGTCTCAGCCAGTACCAAAAGACTGGGATCATTCCCTGCATATATCAGACTGCAATGCTCTGAAGATAGAATTCAATCACAAGAGGAAAGTTGGAAAGAACTCAAATATATGGAGGCTAAAGAGCATCCTACTAAAGAATGAATGTGCCAATCAGGAAATTAAAGAATTGAAAAAATTCAAGGACACAAATGATAATGAAAACACAACTATTCAAAATCTGTGGGACACAGCAAAAGCAGTCCTCAGAGGAAAGTATATAGCGACACAAGGCTTTCTCAAGAAACAAGAAAGGTCTCAAGTACACACCCTAACCCTACATCTAAAGGAGTTGGAGAAAGAACATCAAAGAAACCCTAAACCCAGCAGGAGAGGATAAATAATAAAGATCAGAGCAGATATCAATGAAATAGAAACCGAAAGAACAGTAGAACAAATCAATGAAAGTAGGAGCTGGTTCTTTGAAAGAATTAATAAGATTGTTAAACCCCTGGCCAGACTTATCAAAAAGAAAAGAGAAAGGACCCAAATAAATAAAATCATGAATGATAGAGGAGAGATCACAACCAACACCAAAGAAATACAAACGATTATAAGAACATATTATAAGCAACTACACGCCAGCAAATTTGACAATCTGGAAAAAATGGATACATTCCTAGAGACATATAAACTACCAAAACTAAACCAGGAAGAAATAGAAAACCTGAACAGACCCATAACCAGTAAGGAGATTGAAGCAGTCATCAAAAATCTCCCAACAAGAGCCCAGAGCCAGGCAGCTTTGCAGGAGAATTCTACCAAACATTTAAAGAAGAATTAATACCTATTCTCCTGAAACTGTTCCAAAAACTAGAAATGGAAGGAAAACTAGCAAACTCATTTTATGAGGTCAGCATTACCTTGATCCCAAAACAGACAAAGACCCCATCAAAAAGGGGAATTACAGACCTATATCACTGATGAACACAGATGTGAAAATTCTCACCAAAATACTAGCCAATAGGATCCAACAGCACATTTAAAGGATTATTTTTTTAATTAATTTATTTAACAGAGAGAGAGAGACCATAAGTAGGCAGAGAGGCAGGAAGAGAGAGAGAGAGAGGAGGAAGGAGGCTCCCCGCTGAGCAGAGAGCCTGACATGGGGCTCGATCCCAGAACCCTGGGATCACGACCTGAGCCAAAGGCAGAGGCTTTAACCCACTAAGCCACCCAGGCACTCCATTAAAAGGATTATTCACCACGACCAAGTAGGATTTATTCCTGGGCTGCATGGTTGGTTCAACACCCACAAATCAATCAATGTGGTACAATGTGATACCATACATTAATAAAAGAACAAGAACCATATGATACTCTCAATAGATGCTGAAAAAGCATCTGACAAAGTACAGCATCCTTTCTTAATCAAAACTCTTCACAGTGTAGGCATGGAGGGTACATTCCTCAATATCATCAAAGCCACCTATGTAAAACCCTCAGCAAATATCATTCTCAATGGGGAAAAATGGAGAGCTTTTCCACTAAGGTCAGAAACACAGCAGGAATGTCCGCTATCACCACTGCTATTCAACATAGTACTAGAAGTCCTAGCCTCAGCAGTCAGACAACAAAAATAAATTAAAGGCATCCGAATCAGCAAAGAAGTTAAACTCTCACTCTTTGCAGATGATATGATACTTTATGTGGAAAACCCAAAAGACTCCACTCCGAATCTGCTAGAACTTTTACAGGAATTCAGTGAAGTGTCAGGATATAAAATCAATGCACAGAAATCAGTTGCATTTCTATACACCAACAGCAAGACAGAAGAGAAATTAAGGAGTCAATCCCATTTACAATTGCACCCCAAACCATAATATACCTAGGAATAAACTTAACCAAAGAGGCAAAGAATCTGTACTCAGAAAACTATAATGTACTCATGAAAGAAATTGAGGAAGACACAAAGAAATGGAAAAACATTCCATGCTCATGGATTGGAAGAACAAATATTGTGAAAATGTCTATGCTACCTAAAGCAATCTACACATTTAATGCAATCCCTATCAAAATACCATCTATATTTTTCAAAGAAATGGAACCAATAATCCTAAAATTTATTTGAAACCAGAAAAGTCCCTGAAAAGCCAGAGGAATGTTGAAAAAGAAAGCCAAAGTTGGTGGCATCACCATTCCAGACTTCAAGCTCTATTACAAAGCTGTCATCATCAAGACAGTATGGTACTGGCACAAAAACAAACACATAGATCAATGGAACAGAATAGAGAACCCAGAAGTGGACCCTCAACTCTATGGCCAACTAATCTTCAACATAGCAGGAAAGAAAGTCCAGTGGAAAAAAGACAGTCTCTTCAATAAATAGTGTTGGGAAAATTAGACAGCCACATGCAGAAAAATGAAGCTAGACCATTTCCTTACACCACACACAAACATAGACTCAAAATGGATGAAACACCTCAATGTGAGACAGGAATCCATCAAAAATCCTTGAGGAGAACACAGGCAGCAGTCTCTTCTTCCTCAGTCGCAGCAACTTCTTCCTAGAAACATCGCCAAAGGCAAAGGAAACAAGGGCAAAAATGAACTATTGGGACTTCATCAACATCAAAAGCTTTTGCACAGCAAAGGAAACAGTCAACAAAATCAAAAGACAACTGACAGAATGGGAGAAGATATCTGCAAATGAGATATCAGATAAAGGGCTAGTATCCAAAATCTATAAAGAACTTATCAAACTCAACACCCAAAGAACAAATAATCCAAACAAGAAATGCGCAGAGGACATGAACAGACATTTCTGCAAAGAAGACATCCAGGTGGCCAACAGACACATGAAAAAGTGCTCCACATCACTCGTCATCAGGGAAATACAAATCAAAACCACAACGAGATACCACCTCACACCAGTCAGAATGGCTAAAATTAACAAGTCAGGAAACGACAGATGTTGGAGAGGATATGGAGAAAGGGGAACCCTCCTACACTGTTGGTGGGAATGCAAGCTGGTGCAGCCACTCTGGAAAACAGTATGGAGGTTCCTCAAAAAGTTGAAAATAGAGCTACCCTATGACCCAGCAATCACACTACTGGGTATTTACCTTCAAGATACAAAAGTAGTGATCCAAAGGGTCACGTGCACCCGAATGTTTATAGCAGCAATGTCCACAATAGCCAAACTATGGAAAGAACCTAGCTGTCCATCAACAGATGAATGGATAAAGAAGAGGTGGTATATATATATATATGTATATATATACATATATATATATATATATACAATTGAATATTATGCAGTCATCAAAAGAAATGAACTCTTGCCATTTGCGATGATGTGGATGGAACTAGAGGGTATTATGCTGAGCGCAATAAGTCAATCAGAGAAAGACAATTATCATATGATCTCCCTGATATGAGGAATTTGAGAGGCAGAGTGGGGGGATCTGGGGGGTAGGGAAGGAAAAAAAATGAACCAAGATGGGATCGGGAGGGAAACAAACCATAAGAGACTCTTAATCTCACAAAATAAACTGAGGGTTGCCGGGAGGTGGGGGGGTAGGGATAGGGTGGCTGGGTTATGGACATTGGGGAGGGTATGTGCTATGGTGAGGCTGTGAAATGTATAAACCTGGTGATTCACAGACCTGTACCCCTGGGGCTAATAATACATTATAGGTTTATAAAAAAATTTTTTTAATTATTTTTTTTTAAAAAAGACTATCTGGATGATAAATGTGAATGAACCCAGTTAAGGCCTTTATATAAATTTTAAGATCTGGTGGCCAAGTATGGAGATCTACTCTTCTTGCTGCCATCCAAGTCAAACTTCATATATAAGTTCCCTTGCCTATTAAACCTGCCACCTACCAATCTGGAATGGCCTGCCTATTTCTTCAATCTTTTCTGCCCTCCTTCTGTGGGGATCAGTTTCAGATTACAAATGGCAAGCTACGGAGGAGCCTGTGACCAAGCCAGCATCTTTGTCTTGTTCCTGAGCTTAGAGGAAGAGCTGTCATCTTTTCACCATTAGGTATGATAGCTGTGGGCTTTTCATATACGACCTTTATTATGTTGAGGTAAATTCCTTCCATACCTAATTTATTGAGAGTTTTTATCATGAAAGGATATTGAATTTTTGACTATCAAATGTTTTTTCTGCATCTATTGAAATTATCATGTGATTGTTATCCTTCATTCCATTAAGGTGGTATATTTATTACATTTATTCATTTGCATGCATTGAACTATCCTTGCATCCCAGGAATAAATTCCACTTGGTCGTGGTGTATAATCCTTTCAGTGCTATTGAATTTGGTTTGTATTTTATAGTGGATTTTTGCATCTATCTTCATTAAGGATATTGACCTGTAGTTTTTCTTTCTTGTGGATCTTTCTCTGGTATTGGTATCAAGGTAATGTTGGTCTCATTTGGAAGTGTTCCCTCCTCTTCAATTATTTGGAAGAATTTGAGGATTGGCATTAATTCTTTAAATGTTTGGTAAAATTCACCAGTAAAACCATCTGGTCCTGGGCTTTCGCTTATTGGGAGGTTTTTTGATTATGGATTTAATCTCCTTACTAGTAACAGGTCTGATTAGACTTTATTTCTTCATGATTCATTCTTGGTAAGTTTCATGTTTCTAGTAATTCATTCATTTCTTATAGATTATCAGGCTTGGTGGTGTCTAATTGTTCATTATAGTCTCATGATCCTTTTTATTTCTATGACATCGATTGCAAAGTCTTCTCTTTCATTAATTTGATGTTGAGTCTTTTTTTAGTCTAGCTAAGGGTTTGTCAATTTTATCTCTTAAAAAACCAACTCTTAGTTTCATTGATTTTTTTTTCTATTGTTTTTCTATTCTCTATTTCACTTAATTTCAAAGTCATTCAAAGGTCCTCCTTTTCCAGGGCACCTGGGTGGCTCAGTCTGTTAAGCATCCGACTCTTGGTTTTGGCTCAAGTCATGATCTCAGGGTCCTGGGATCGGCCCTACCTTGGGCCACATGCTTGGCAGGGAGTCTGCCTGAGATTCTTTCCCTCTACTTCTGCTCCTTCTCCCACTCGCACTCTCTCAAACAAATAAAATTTTAAAAATCTTCCATTTCCAATTCCATTTACACCTTTGTCAAAAATCAAGTGGCCAACTGTCTGAGTCTATTTTTCGACTCTCTTCTGTTTCTCTGGTCTACTTTTTTATCCTTATTATTTTATTGACATCATTACAATAGTTTTATAGAAAATCTCCAAATCTGGTCATGTAATTCCTCTTTGTTCTTCAAGATTATCTTAGCTACTTTAAATCCTTTGGCTGTCTTTGTAAATGTTAAAATCTGCTTACCAATTTCTACAAAATATTTGCTGGGATTTTTTATTAAGATTTTACTGAACCAATTCAACAACTGGTCAAATTGATCAATTTGGAAGACCATTTTGGAAAGAATTGATACCTTTTCAGTACTGAATCTTCAAATCCATCCACATCATTCATCTTTTCATTTATTCATGTCTTCTTTATCTTAGCAATGTTTTAAAATTTTTACATTTTTTAATTAAATTCATTCCTAGGTATTTGATGGGGTTTATGCTATTAAAAATGGTATTTATTTTAAACTTTATTTTCCAAACTTTTAAGAATACTACAAAGAAAGAAAACTAGATTGATCTTATATCCTGTAATCTTGCTAAACTCACTTATTAGTACTAATATTCATTTTAATATACTTTTTAATACCTTTAAATTTCCTACACTAAAAAAAAAATCATACCATTTGCAGATAAAGACAGCAGTATTTCCTCCTTTTGAATTCTTGTCTTTTGTCGTTTTTTTTTTTCTTGTGTTAATACATTGTCTAGGACCTTCATTATAATGTTGAATAAGAGTGATGATTGTGAACATCATTATCTTCCAGATTTTAGGGGTAAAGATTTCCATATTTTACTATTATTATGTTAGCTGAAGATTTTTTTTAAAGATTTTATTTATTTGACCACAAGTAGGCAGAGAGGCAGGCAGGGCGGGGGGGCGGGGAAGCAGGCTCCCTGCTGAGCAGAGAGCCCTATGTGGGGCTCAATCCCAGGACCCTGAGATCATGACCTGAGCTGAAGGCAGAGGCTTTAATCCACTGAACCACCCAGATGCCCTTAGCTGAAGATTTTTAAAAACACCTTTTATCAGATTGAACATTTTCTTTTTATTCCTAGTTTGCGGATTTTTTTTTTTAATTATGAATGGATGTTGAGTTTTATCATTTTTCCTGTATCTATTGAGATGCTTATATTTTTTCTCCTTTATTTTTTAAAATTTTTTTAATTTTTTTATTAACATATAATGTATTATTAGCCCCAGGGGTACAGGTCTGTGAATCGCTAGGTTTACACACTTCACAGCACTCACCATAGCACGTACCTTCCCCAATGTCCATAACCCAACCACCCTCTCCCTCCCCCCCACACCCCCGGCAACCCTCAGTTTGTTTTGTGTTTCTCCTTTATTCTGATAACATGGTGCTATATTTCAAATATTAAACCAAATATATATATTTCAAATATTTATGAAATATAAATATGAAATATATTAATAATAATATTAAACTAAACTTATATTCCTTACTTGCTAATGATGTACTCACTCACCTTTTGATATATTGCTGGATTTGAGTTTTTTCTTTTGGGACTTTTGTATCTAAGTTCATAAGGGACATTAGTCTGTAATTTTATTTTCTTACAATGTACTTCTAAAACTGAAATCAAAATTATGCTAGGCTCATAAAACAAGTTGGCAAATGTCTATTCGTGGTTCATTCTCTAAAAGATCTTGGTGTAAAATTACTTCTTGTATAATAAAATTTACCAGTGGAGCCCTCTAGACCTGGAGTTTGCTCCCCAGAAATGTTTTTATTACACATTCAATTTCTTTAACAGAAATAGCACTATTTATATGTCTTATTTCTTTGTCAGTTTTGGTAACTTGTGTTTCACAAAAAATTTCCAAAATTTAAAAAGTTGTCAGATTTACTGCCTCAAAAATGTAGGAGAAAGCATTATGAAGGGATTATTAGGTAGTTAATGTTACTTTGACTTTCATGATTTTGTGACATCTGTAATGGATTGTCATTTTTTCCCCTCATTCCAAGTAAATATTCACTTCATATCTAATTTTGTATTTGTAATTTTGAATTACAAAATTTGTAATTTTGTGTTATTCTCCTTAAAGACCAAACTGTATAAACTTCAGGCTCGATCCATCCCTCCTTTTATGTATATCTATTTTTGTCTGTACCATAATTTTTAATTTACTAGATATACATGTGTGTATACTTAAACATATGCTTATTCTCTTTCTCCATCTAAAACATACACACACACACACACACACACACACACACAGGAGAACATTTGGGGTGGAGCAGGAGAGGGGGAGAGGGAGGAAGAGGAGAATGAGGGGAGAAGAGAAGGGAAGGAATGAGATTTTGTAGTTTTCCAGTCTTCTAACTCTTGTAAATTTGAACTTTTTTTTTTTTCTTATTATCTTCTCCAGTGATCTAGGGGTATACATACTATCTTAGATTCTACTAAGGGTTATCATTTAGGTTTTTAAAATCTATATAATTTAATGTATTTTTTTAACTTGGCTAAGACCCAACTAAATAGTTTTATTTTGGCTCCCCTTATGTATGATTAAGAATTCAGCACATTTTCTCCCTTATATGGACATCCTTGGTCCTGCCTCCTATCCCCTGGACCTGCTTTTTACTCTCGTCACTGCTGACGGCCAGCTCTGCACAGTGATTCACCTCGGCTGTATCATACATCTTTTTCTGCCTCAAGGTTTCTCCAGTATTGCGCTATTTCAAGAACCCCTGTGGGAACACTCTATATGCTCCTGCATACACAACAGCAATGGCCTGTAAGTCAGCCTTTGATGACTAGAGATTCGAAGTCAGTGCATAAATGCCTTTCTCCCATTTTGGGGGGGCAGGCAATTTGGAGGCATGTTATATACAGCTTCTCAAAAGATTCCAGTGCCATGGACCTCCATTCACCTACAGCAGTGACTGATGATACTATAAGGTAGTTTTCTGATGGCCTTTTCCTCCTCTGTTTGATTCTCCCTACTTCAACTGCTTCCCTGGATCACATTTCAAATAATTTATATGGACAGGAGTTGGCTTACTTTGGGGCTTAAGCCAAACCAAAACACTCTTTTTCCATCCCCCTCCCAAACTTCCCAAGCTCTGTTAAGATAAACTGAGGTCTTAGCATCACCAATATCACAGAAGAGGAATCCTATTTATGAGATCACTTCCTGCTCATGTAATGATAGGCTCCTATTCATGTCTACAGCCATTCAGGAAGGGGCATGCCTACTACTTGCCTGTGCAACCAGAAAAAAGATCTACCACCGCTCTGAGGCAAAAATCCAAATACAGACTTCACCTGTACCTCATGGGAGGCAAGTAAGGCACATACCTGCTAGGTCATAATCTCCAGTGCACTGGATCCTTTGTCAATCCACCCTATTCACAACATCCGAGGGGTGGCCCTGCCTCCTCTTTGTGGGATTGAGAAATAAAAAGAAAACTAAACAATAACTTAAACTGTTGTAGATGAGCTCCTGCATTAATTCAGTCTCTCTAACAGCAAATAAAAGAAATACAACTGCAAACAGCCTTAAACTATTACAAAAGGGAATTATTTGTGTGAAGACGGTACTGAAGCAGTCACCTGATATGAAAAAGAGCAGTGCTCTGACTCTTCTGCAATTAATCTTTTCCCAACACTTTCCCATCCTCTCTCCTCACTGCATCTCTCCTTCCCAACTAACATCTTTTTCCTCCTCTTTCCATTTCCTATAGCCCAGCTCTCAGCACTGTTTCTGTGTGTTGGCCTCATTTGCTCTTTTGGCAGATCGGCTCAGTCCAAGTGATAAGGAAGATGGCAACATTAGCTCAAAATTCACCACAGCCCCTGAGGTGACAGGAATCGTACTGGACAGCCAGAAGGGCCAATGGATATCATCCCACTGTCTGTCTGGCATCCAAAGACCCTTTCCAATTGAAGGGAAATCCCCAATGGGGCTCACTACTGAAGCTGAAAGCAAGGAGGGCCAGGTATCACTTTTCCTCTTTTCTGGAAGCTAGAACATGAACAGAAGAGCTGAGTAGAGCCACTCAGATACTCCCAGCCATGATTTCAGACCTAGAGGAAGAGGTGCAAAGTTTGAGGACTAGAGGTGATGCAGGACAGCTGCAGCGGCATGGTGTGGTGGTGAGTGCTCCGCGACGTGATGGCAAGTGTCTATCGACCACAGAAACCAGGAACAGAGCCAAACCACCAAAGATGGCATTAGTAGGGGCATCTTAAGACTGATGGTATATATATATTTAAAGATTTTATTTCTTTGAGAGAGAGAGAGCAAGCAGTAGCAGAAAGGAAGGGCAGAGGGAGAGGGAGAAGCAGCACCACTGCCCGCCCCCCCCCGCCCAGCCAAGGAGCCCAACTTGGGGTAGGGCTTAATCCCTGGACCCAAGATCACAACCAAAGCCGAAGGCAGATGCTTAACCAACTGAGCCACCCAGGTGCCCCAAGACTGATGCTATGTCTTGCTTCCATTGAGGTCTGCCCAAGCTTCATCTCTAGCCTTTGTTGTATTAACTTCTGGATACCCTTCCAAAAAATTACTTTATGAAACACTAACCAGAGTAGGTTTCCCTGTTGTTTATAAAACTCTAGTGACAGACATATTTTCCAGACACAGAAGAACAATTTTAAAGAGTTGCTACTAGCTAAGCCATCATACGCCCACCACTGTTTTGTCTGTTAAAAAATGGAGTGAAGGTGGGTGGGAATGGCAAGTCAGGAATGGGAAACATAGGGGCTGAACAGCCCTTGCAATAGTTCTTAGAACTGAGCCATCTTGACCTTCATTTATAAACATGAATCCATAATGAAAAATCACCAGTAACATGAAGGAAATCAGATGCTCCACAGAGTGAAAGCAATGTGGTCAACAAAAGCAAAGGACCCTCTGAAACAATTAATGCAAACAATAGAGAACTTTCAAAACAAACTTTTATGTGTTCAATAAGATTCCAGAAGGCTAGAGTATACCATAGAGGAGAATGAAACTCCAGTGAAATACAAGGTCCTGAATAATTTGGTCCTGTCCATGTCTCCAACCTCGTTGTCCACTGCTTTCCATACTGTTCCCACGAAGCTGCCTTTCGGTTCTTAAATATGCTAACCTCCTTCCTAACACGAGGCCATTGCGCACACTGCTCCTTCTACCTGGGATGTTCTTTCTTACCTTCCCCTTCCAAGTCCCACTCTCAAAAATACAACTAATGCCTTTCCAACCTTTTAAGTTTTGGCTTTCATATGACTCCCTCAGAGAAGCCTTTTTTGACAACTCTATTTATATCCAGCTCAAGCACTATCTGCCTGAGTCTCACACTCCTTTGATTCTGAGTGACCATGGGCTAAGTTACTTCAGCGCCGTTCAAGCTCTTCCCTATAGACTGGGAATAATAAAGAGTAAACCTCCTAAGTTTGCTGGGAAAATTAAGGGAGTTCACAGATGCAAAGCACTTAGAATTGGAGCACACAACCACACTCAGTAGACGCTATAATTCCCTGCATGGCATTTATCACCAAATGAAATTGTTACATTTTTATTTACTTTTTAAAAAAATCTGCTCTTCTGCAGAATCACAGCTCCATGAGGGCAATAACTCTTATGTTTTGTTCACAGTGCCTTGTTCATATTTATTTGTTGAGAATAAACAAATGAAAATATTTTCTAAAAATGAATGAATAAAACATGATTATATGAATACCCTAGGATACTGTTGTGGCCCTGGAAATGTTCCACTCAGATCTTTTTGCTTTAGGGAGCACACATGACTGACAGCCCTTGCTGCTAACGTCTGGATCCACCACACTGGCATGGAGGCCAGACTTTCGGAGGGCTGCTTCTAGTCAATGACTGAGCATGGCAGAGGTCCTAGTTCAGGCTCATTCCAGAAAACTGCAAGACTCTTCTGACAAGAAGTTTGACGTGAGGACTCCTCATCGGCAAAGTCAGACCTTTCTTGGAGCTGCACTTCACTCAGAAACTTCCTACCTATGCCTCCCTCCTTCCCTCTTTCCTTCCATAGGTATCAGTCCCACCTTGTGGTCCAGAGGCTTTTCTGCCTGCTCCTGCTCCCTTCATAACAAATGCTTGCACGCTAATCCTATGCTGGTGTCTGCTTCTTGGTAGACCCAAACTACCACAGTCGGAACCTTCAGAAGCGCACCCCGAGGTGAGAATTTGTGGGCAAATCATTTAGCTGTTGTTGGGAGAAGCCAGTAAGGGAGGGAGAGAAAGAATCAGGACAAGAAAGGGGAACAAGTCCAACAACGGTACTATTTCATGCAAAATCTCTGCCTAACCCTGGAGGGAAGGTAGGCTTACCAGGGCAAGGAAGTCATCCATTCATCCATTTCTGTGACTTCTATTCTCACCTCGAATTATGCTCATCTGTGTGTTTCAACCAAGCTTACCACACAGGATTTTATAATGTACATTAGATAATGACATTTACAGTACTTAAAATTTAATAAAATACTACATATATAATCAATAATATTGTATTTGTGCCTGGTGGATAGGAGGCACACAATAAATATGTATTGAATGACTAGTACAATAGTAACAATATAAAATGCTTGAAAACTGCCAACACCCTATTAAAAAATACAATAGCCACATATAGTTTCCATATAATTCCTTTTTCCACAAAAATTAAGTCCCAAATATGTACAAAGTGCTATCCCTCTTCCATTTTTATACTTTACAGTTCCACTCCTCTCCAAATGCAGGAATCTCATTCTTTTTGCTCAGCTTTTCCTCTCAAACATCAGTTCTGTTTCAATCCACTCAAGTTACAAAGAGAAAAGGAAAGATGGCTAGGGTCCAGAACATGATCCAGCAAAAGCGGCAATCCAACATCCTAATGTAGCTGGTGAGCATTTCCTTAGGCCCAGACTAGAGGATAAAGAGAACAAAAGACTAAGCTGTCTCCTTGGTCCTTTTCTGTCATCATTCCAACAGTAAATTGAATCCCAGTGAAAGTACACCAAAGAAAAGAAGGGGAATCATGATGTGAATGCTTCAAATTTATCTAAGCCACCAAGCCTACAATTCTCATTGGAGGGTATTTGCTAAGGGAGGCAGTCCCTGTTCCACCTTACCTCGCTAAGAGAAACAGGTGCTCATTAATTATAAGTGAGATTGTTATGTGCCACTGGATGTCTGCCCTTTGAGCGTTATTACATACTTCTGAAAACTCATAATGTTTTGTTATGACAATATGATCCTCACCCTTAGTGGACTATAAGGAAATAATTTATGGGACAATAATTAGGCCTGTGGCTTGGTAATGATCCAAGAGTTAAGACTTGAGAAGAATACAGGCTCTGGGAATAAAGCTAGGCCCAATTCCCAAATTAGCTTTCTCTAGCCATGTGAGCTATGACAGAGGAACCTCTTTCCTATTATATAACTACAGGGAATATGGTTATAAAGAGTAGAAATACCACAAGAAAGTGTCATAAGGAGATACTAAAACTTGAGCATTATCTTTGACAATATAATATAGTGTAATGAGCATGAAATTTGGAATCAAAACTCCTGGGTAGTCTTACTTTGCTGACTGACTCTATCAAGAACCCTTAAGTTTGCTTCCTCATGGATGAATTAATTGTAGGATAATTGTATTGCCCACCTCAAAATATCATATAGAGGATCAAATGAGGTAATACAGTCAAGTGCATTTGGAATTCTAAAACATTTATTTACATGATCTAAATGCTACAGTATTTTTACTATAGTGGTTTTTGATGCATACCTTTCAAAAATGCATTCTCTACTTCTTGGCCTTACTGAATATAACCTTATTCTGAGTTTTCAAGATCATATCAATGTTTTTGATGTTTTTGCCTTTTTTTAAGCTATCTAGCACCATAATGGTACATTTTTAAACACAGGTTTTCTTTTTAAATTTTCATTGTGGTACAATATACATAAAATTTAGTATTTTAATCATTTTTAAGTGTACAATTCAGTGGCATTAAGTAATTCAGATTGTTGTGTAATCATTATGACTATCCATCTCTAGAACTTTATCATCCCAAGCTAAAATCTGCACCTATTAAACAATAAGTCCCTATTGTCACCTGATTACTTTTTTCCCATACTCTTTCATCTGGTATTGCTTCACTCATTAGCAGCAAAACATGTTCATTTCTCTCCACTCCAAAATTTACTGCCAGTAATAACTTGCTATAAAAGCTGTTTTTTAAAAAAGATTTTTACTTATTTGACAGAGCACAAGCATGGGGAGCAGTAGGGAGAGGGAGAAGTAGGCTCTTTGCATAGCAGGAAGCCCAATGCGGAGCTCAATTCCAGGACGAATCATGACCTGAGCCAAAGGCAGACACTTAACCAACTGAGCCATCCAGGCACCCCCTATAAAAGCCATTTTTAAAAAAAGATTTTATTTATTTATTTGACAGAGAGATCACAAGTAGGCAAAGAGGCAGGCAGAGAGAGTGGAGGTGAGTGGTAGGAAGCAGGCTCTCCGCCGAGCAGAGAGAGTGACGTGGGGCTCGATCCCGGGACCCCGGGACCATGACCTGAGCTGAAGGCAGAGGCCTTAACACACTGAGCCACCCAGGTGCCCCATAAAAGCCATTTTTAACCCCATAACATTCTTTGGCCTCAAACATTAATACAATTGAGTTCCAGCTGGACTCTTCAGCCCTCTTTCTGTGCAGAACCCAATAGTCAAAATGAATGGCTATCTTTCACTGTACCTTCTCTCTTCCACACTTCTGCTCATACCATTCCTTCCATTGGGAAGGTTTCTCCTATTCATTCTTTGCTACTCCCACCTACGTCTATTGGAATCCTTCAAGGTCCAGTTCATCCAGTCTATCTTCTCTGCAAAGCCTCCTTGACCACTACATATGGTATTGATTCTCTCTTTTGATCACTTATAGGAGCCATTATCTAAATTAGTCATGATAATAACCTTAGTTATTTCTTTTGGGTCAACTGGAGTTCCTCAAAAAAGAATTAAGCTATAGTACTCTGTTCATTCCATTATTTGTTCAAATATTTGTTATTCATTCAACAAATACTATCCACTGTGTACAAAGTGCCTAACAGATGTTTGCTGAATAAGCAAATAGAATTCTAAGTCACTGGGCTTTGATGAATGATTCAAGAAACTCCAGCTCTTCTTCTGTTTGAATTCTTGTAAAAAAAAAAAAAAAGACAAATTTATTTACCTTTCAGGTCTTAGTTGTGATCCAGATAGTTAATAATCATCTGTAATATAATAATAATCCTATTACATCATCTACCTATTCAATCAATTAATACCAGGTTTTTCAGCCAATTTGGAATTTAAGTCATACAAACTTGAATGATTCTGTTGATTCTAAAGAAGACTGTTATGCTTCAGGTAGCCACCATCGTTCACAATTCCCACTTAAGGGCAAGACTATGCAAAGTTATCTTTTGGTTAAGCTTCCTGTATTCTTGTTCGACGTCAATGAAGGGAGAAAGTACACAAGGAAGGGAATAAGAGCGTTTCGGTCGGTGTTGCTTTCCCCACAGCATAATTCCAACGGAGAAAGTTAACTGCCGCTTGGCTTTTCATCGGTCAAGCCTTTCCAGTGAGGAGACAAGGGAGGAATTTGCCTAGGAGAAAGGATGTTGCAAACGGTGCCTCTACCCTGGACGCGGTGCCACCCATTTAAAAAAAAAAAATACCGAGCATTGCATTCCTCTTTGGTCTTTCTCTTTCAGCCGAGTCCTCTATGTGCAGCAAAGTTAATGGATACCAAGATACTGATACTCATATTCCCACTGAAGCCACATTTGTTCTCAGTATTTCATTTGCGCTTTTCGACAGTTCTGTGAAACAGGCATTATTTCTATTTCACAGAGGAGGGAACTGCTCCTAAGCTACAGAGCCCAATGAGCTGCACGGTGCATTAACTAACTGCTCAGCAAGGCAGTAGCTAAGACCACTCCCTCGGGGAGAATGACTGCAGTCCGGAGATCACCGGCACTGCCATCACTTCCCAAGCCGGAGGCACTCCCTGATAAACCACCTGCCCCGGATTCCCAGGCGGCGGTTACCTTCCCGAGAGACTCAGTAAGCCTTACTAGCCGTCATTCACCCAGCTTCCCCAATCAGGAAAATCACCGCAGGTGCGCGTCCCAGCCTATTCCCCGCCAGGCAGCACCGGAGCTTACAGGGCGAGGACGCCCATATGCCGTCACCCCAAAGGTTCTCCACGAATCCAGACTGACCACAGTGTGGTGGTTGACTCAGTCTTCCAACGGCGGCTGAACTCTCCCCACAGTAGCTCCCAGCTCCCAGCTGGCCCACCCCTTGGCTCACAGGCCGCTCTAGCCACCCACGGAGACACAATCTCGTTGCTCCCGCTTGACGTCATCCGCGGGCGCCGCAGCGCGGTGGCGGGCACGCGCAGCCGAGAAGATGTCTCCGACGC
This sequence comes from Enhydra lutris kenyoni, assembly GCF_002288905.1. Lineage (NCBI taxonomy): Eukaryota > Metazoa > Chordata > Mammalia > Carnivora > Mustelidae > Enhydra > Enhydra lutris. Next base: position 16,326,051 of record NW_019154092.1, read on the forward strand.
CGCCGCTTTTCAGTTTGCCCGAAGCGCGGACGAGGTTTACGGTGAGTGCGCGGTGGGCGGGTGGGGCCTTAACCCGGCTCTATCTTTTTCCTCCTCTCCCAGAAAATACCCGAATTTTGCCCTGGGGTAAAACGGGAACTGAGGTTGTACGGCGCGGTGTAGGCTCCTGGCCCCGTCGGGGGCTGGGAGGTGGGAAAGACGCATTACTTGCCTCTTCCGTGCGTCCTGTGCTGTCTGCCGCCGTCCTTCTGCTCGCACGTCTCTGAACCCGGCGTTTTGAGCGCCTTTGTGACCGGCGTGGAGGAGTCATCCGCAGACTACCTCCGGTGTGGTCGAGCTCTTCTGCAGTGCTCGCTTAGCCGGACAGGTGTCTCCAGAATTGCTTAAGAGTCAGGGCGCCTGTGGTTTTAGCCCAGAGAATTGGCTCCTGCCCCGCCTCTTAATCTGCCAGGTGGTGGTCCCGGCCCCTTACTCACCACCCTTTAAACCTCCATATCTCACTCCTAAGAGATTAACAAGGAGCTCCTGAGTAGGAAGAGGCAAACAAATCAGCTTGGGAATTGTTGCCGGCTGTCATTTTATTCTTAAACAATGAGGAAGAGTAGTTTGAGCATTTGGGGAAACGCCTTGCACAGCGTTTTCATGTTAGCTTATTTAACTCAGAATAGCACAGTGAAGTAGGCGAAGTTCTGTTAACCCTGGTGGATGAGATAGAGCTTGAGACCACATACACACACCCCCCGCCGCAAAAAGTAAGGTGATGTACTTCGCTGGTGTTTCTGACTTCAGGCCCAGTATTCTTTTTATGTTGCCCATCAGAGCATGAAGAAAACTGTTCTGAGTTGGTTGCCTGTATTTCTTTTCAGAATTTGCGCCAATATTTCGAGTCATGATTCAACTACTCAAATATTTAATTGTGCTTTCCTAGTTCTAGTAACGCCAGAGTAAAAAGTTTTCTTGTGTGCAGGTTATTTTTAAATTCCATACAATGAGGGTATGTTTGTTTGTTTGTTTGTTTGTTAACCAGGTTATATTTTGTTTATGCCTTCAGAGTCGTTTTCTTTCTGTGTATTTTGCTGTAATCCCTGGTGCTCTGAAATTCTGCTAAGTAACTACTAGAAATATCCAGTATTATATTAGTCTCCGAGGGGATTTGAGATTAGCTGGTGCAGTGGCTCTTAAGGTTCGGTGTGCAATGGAATCACTTGGAGATTCTGGTTCAGTAGGTCTAGAATGGAGCCTGAAAGCTGCATTTCTCCTAAGTTTCCAGGTAATGCCACTGCTGCTGTTAGTAATAAGCATCTAACATATCCCCCTTATTTAAGAGGAAACTGAAGCACAAGGAGGTAAGGAGATATGCCCAAGATTACACAGTCTGCTCTTGGCAGAGTCAGGAATGGACGTTTCCAGTGTAAATCAAATTCATGGGGGTAATGAGATGGCTTTCCAAGTGTATATGAATTTTCGCAGAATGAATTACTTTGCAAAATTTTTGTCTCTCATATTTCTTTTTTAAGGTTTTATTTTTAAATAATCCCTACACCTGAAGGGGGATTTGAACTTACAACCCCAGTGTCAAGAGTAACATGCTCTACCTATGAGCCAAAACCTCCTTTTTATTGTTTTGGATTTCAGTTATGACTAAGACAATTGGCACGTATACCTTGTTGACTATGTCAGGGACTGGGTTGATCGAACTAGAGAAGGGAGGGCTTGCAGTGGGTCTTGAAGAATGGATAGAATTTTCACGAGCAGGTGGGAAGAACAGTGAGTGAATACTTGATAGATAATGAAAAAGTAGGTAGACCTTAGTGGAGACTGTTAGGTGGTAGTGGGAAATAAGGTTGGATAGACTGAGGGAGATAACGTCAAGGACCTTGAGAGGGAGCTATGACATTTTAAAACCAAAGCTTATAAATAAGAGCATTGGTGGGGGAGGGAGGCAGAATACGCTCATGAATGTGATATTTAAAGAAATGGTAGGAGGAAAAGCCTGGAATGAGAAAGTCTAGTTGACAAGCTCTCATCAAGTTTAAAGTGATTAGAGTCTGTATTATTAAGTGGCATTTGAATAAGAATTACCAATAGAATGATAGGTAGTTTTTTCCCAAGTATAAGTGTTTCCAGTTAGACATACTGTTGATTAGTGATATTTTTCAGTAAATAATGAGCAAAAATCTTTCCACTTACATGCTATTTTTATTTTTCTAGAAGTCTACCAGAGAGGCCCTAAACAACAAAAATATCAAGCCATTGTTGAGTACCTTCAGCCAATTACCTGGCAGGTAAGGCATTGATATCCATAAAATACACTTGCCGAGATCTTTATACGTTACCTTAAGCTGTTTGAAAAATACAGGTGTCTTTTGTTTTTAATAGTGAAAATGAAAAAAAATGTACCCTTGACCAAGCTTTCAGAGGTGTTCTAGAAGAAGAAATTGTAAGTATGTTTTTCTTTACTGTTAAAATTTTGTTGCCAAATTAATCAGTGTTATTTTTTAAGTTGCTTTTATCCTCAGAGTGGATATTTATACAAGATTATTTTTTCTACAGTGAGCTTGCTACTTTGTGAAAGCTGATTTGCTCATAGCATAGGAATTATGTAATAGTTAAGATTTTGACAGCACAAGTATAATTTAAGGGTTTGGTTTCATGAATGAGCTCTCCAAGTGAATATAAGAAAAGTTGTTAGATTTTCCTGAGCAAGAACTGTATTTGAAGGTGGGCGCTCTCACATTGCTCTATAAACAGTGACACATTTTTTGGTAGCATCAAAGGTCTAGTCCAAGGATGTTCATCAAGGGAGCTGAGATTCTATGTCCTCATTTTCCTGTGGTATCCTCATCAGTTAGCATACAAAAATAACCAGAGTCTATCCAACTTGAGTAGAAAAATTTAACCTAAACATGAAAATTCTGAATTTATTTACCATTAGAGGGGCACCCAAAGGAAAGGAAAACTTTAAGCAGTTTATTCTTGGTTAAGTGAAGGTTGTGTCCCAAGAAGCTAGATCCTTTTTTAATGGCCAAATACAGCGTTCCTTTCTTTTGAACAGTTCTGTATCAAAACTTATTTTTGTCCTCCTCTTCAGACTTAGGCACTTACATGTTGTAAGGCCTTGGGCAAGTTACTTTGCTTTTCTGAGCCTCAGTTTCCTTTGTAAGAGGGAATATAACATTCTTTCAAGGTTGTGTAAAACAACACATAATGAACACTCAAAAAATACTAGTTTCTGTGATGTTACAGACTCTAAGTACTACCTCCCGTTTATTAAAACCTTTACTTAGACATATTGATGCACCAGTACAATTAATTCCCCAGCCCCTGCCTTTGCCCTGTGCCATTGATTGATATGGCCTCAGCACTTCTGTACTTGATTAGCTTGTAGCCATCATCATGCTAATGTAACCATCTTCCTAAGACCATTGGATTTTAAGTGAATCACCTTTTATTTATAATCACCCTTATTATTTACTGGATCTATTTTAACAATTAATGATTCTATTACTATTAGTCATTTTTTGTATTTTCATCTTAGAAAGTAATTTTGTTTTCTATAAGAAATATGTTTATCTTCTATTTCTTATGCTTTAATGTCAGAGGATGTGTTTGTATTGTTACCAAATTAGTCTTGACTCTGGCCCCTAAATCAAATTGTTTTTTCCTCTGTTGGTAGATAAATCACTCATCATGTGAAAACGTTTTAGCTATTATTTCTCTTGCTATTGGGGGAGTAACTGAAGGTAAGTACAGTGTTGTTTTTCTAAAGTAATCATGGACGTGACATGCTTTATTTAGAACTTATTCTCCCTATACCTCTCCATCTATTTGATTTTGTTCATTTTTCAAGTTCTGCCTACCACCTTTGCCAGGAAGTTGTCCCAATGAAATTAGCTCACACTTCCTCATCTCTAGCATACTGCACACATTTTGGCACTTTCTTTGTTCTCCAGTTGTTTCATTCATTCAGTAAATATTTATTGAGCATCTACTATGTGCCTGGTACTGAGGTAGGACTAAAAGATTCAATGGTAAAGAAAACATATCCTTGCCTATAAGGAGCTTTGTGGCTAATGGAGGAAATGGATGTGTAAATTTTTTACTGAGGTATGATTACTGTGAAGTGTGGTTGAAGTTTCTAAACTCTAAAGGAATAAGGAAAGCTGTAACAAGAGCTGGGATGTGAGGGTTGATGGATTGGTCAGGCAGAAAGAGAAGGAAATACATAGCTATGTAAAGGTGAGTTCAGTCTGGCTGAAGAGTTGGATGGAGCAGAAGGGTGAGAGGATGATGACTGTGGTGAGGAAGGAAACGGGAAGTAGCTTAGGGTCATTTGTGAAGGGCTTTGTATACCATGTTAACAGGGAACTGTGGAGGAGGAGTTAGATTGGGAGAGACTGCTGGCAGAAATACTAGTTAGGGGACTATTAAAATGGTTGCAGTGGCAGTGGAGGATAATTTCAAGAATAAAAAAGGGATATAGGAAGTACACAGTGCCTAACACATGGTAGGAGCTCATTAAATATTTGCAGAAAGAAGCAGTGAAGTGTAAAACATTGTTTATGTATTTATTATTTTGATACCTATTCCTACAAAAACTAGACCATTCAAGGTAAAAATGGTTTGCTGGTGTAGCAGCAAGCCATTCTGTGAACTTAAGCATAATTCATAAATTCTAACTTCACACATTAAACTTTTATACAAGATGTTCATTCATTCAGCATACCTGAATGGGTGCTGCAGTGGATGGTTCTTTGCCCAGTTTCTGTCAAACAGCAGTCTGCTTAGTTCATTGATTACCTTGATGTGTTACTCTTGTAGACTGGTAATATTTTTAACTCTTGAATTTGTACAGTCTATTTTTAGAACATTTACTTTATTTGAGAAAGATAAGGATTTCTGATTAAAGCTTAGATGCTTTTTTCTTTTAATTGGATGGGAAAAAGTCCTTCTGGAAAGAGATTATTATTGTATTCTTTATGTGACATGTTTTCAAATTATCCATAAATATGTTTTGTTGAATTCAACTCAGCAGATATTTATTGAGCTTCTGTTTAGTGTCAGACACTCTCCTGCTTAAAAAGTACAAAAATGCCTGCCCTCAGAAAGCTCGTGTCTACCTAAAAATAAACAAGATATGATAAATGCTATAATTTATTTATACTGTGCTTTTCAGAAGTGTAGATGGGCTGGCCTGTTGAAAAGTATCAGGAGTTTTTTTTAGATATACTGATATTTACTGTGTGCTTTGAAAGATGGAGCAGGAATTTGCCTTGTGATAGGAAGAAGACTGAATAGACAGAAAAAAGCATTGTATACAAAACCATGGAAGTATCAACATAGAGGGTGCTTGGGAACTGAAGAGAGAGTATCTGTGGACAAGGTTAAGGTGAAGCAAAGAGGGCGTGCAGAGGCTGGGGCGCATGCAGGTTGTGAAAATGCTGGGGAATCACACTATAGTCCAGTTCATCAGAGTCATCCGTGAATCTCTATTTTTAAATGAGATTGCAAAGCCTGAGCTTAGTTTTACTGAATCAGAATCTTGGGAGTGGAATATAGCTAATTTTCTTAATTTATATAATTAAACATGAGTTAATTTATGTCAAACTATGCTTCAACTACAGGCAGGAGTATACCTCTCAAAGCAGGCATTAGGTCAAACAGGGCATATAGTATCTCAGAACCTTCAGTGGTGAGGGAGTTCAGCAGATGTCTGCTCTCATCTCTGGTTTTCCTTCTCCCCTCTGTAATGTCCGTGGCAGGTGGTCATCTAGCATCTGTGCCAATTGATGGGGCTTACTGTTTTGATTTCTATTAGATAGTCTTGTCAGGTTTCCCTTAAACTGAGTTGCAATCTGCTTCTTTATGCCACCCACTGGTTCTTGGCAATTTCCCTCACATCACATTCCAGATGTGATCATATCAGTGCAGAGTGGAGCTGGATATATTACTTCGTTTTTTTGAACATACTATATTAACTGCAGTGTTTGGGGCTTACAGTGCTCCCCCAATATTTTCTTTGCATACCACGCTTAAAAGGCTACTTTTCTTAAACACTTAATGAAGTGTTAGTGTTACCTTTAAATAGAATAAGCAGGGAGATGAAATTATGTTTAGCTAGTCCAAATGACTTTTTCTTTAAAAAATGTTTTAATTTATTGCTTTAATGACTTTTGAAATACAACTTTTTACTATACCATTCTTTCCCCTGAAAGAGTGCTTTTATTTTAAATGTTTATTAGTTGAAATCAGTATCAGACTTTTTTATTATCTTTTTTGAAGGTAAATCACAAAGATATTTAGCAACATTATGGAACATTTGGAAATGAGCATAGGGAAAATATGATTCATAATTCCTCTACTTTAAAAAACTACCATTCATTTTGGTATATGTTTTTAGTTTCTCTAGTCTTTTTAAAAATTACCTTTATTGTTGTAACCATAATATACGTACAGTTTTGAATCCTGCCTTTTTCACTTAACATTATATCATAAGCATTTTCCAAGTTATTATAGTCGTCATAACCATCGTTTTTAATTGGCTGCATTATATTCTTTTGAATAGCTTAGTGGTGAAGAAAACAGACTGTGGAGCCAGACTGCCTGGGTTCGTATCCCAGCTCTACCACTTACTGGCTCTATGGCCTTGGGCAAGTTATTTAACTTCTCTGTGTCTCAGTTTTCCCATTCTGTAAACTGGAGGTGATATTATCTGCCTCTTAAGGTTATAAGGATTAAATATGTTAGTATACGTAAAGCACTTAGTGTGCCTGACATATAGTAAATGCTCTAGAAGTGTTAATCAAGAATTATCATCATCATTATTATTGAGTGCACATACCAAAATTTACCTAAGTATGTCCCATTTGGGGACTTTTAGGTTGCTTCCATTTCTTGTCTCTTAAAAATTTGTTAGGAGTGACTAAGTGTACTATTAAGATATTCTTCAGAATTATTTTGCATGGGCTATTTTACTGTACAGTTTTTTTTTAAACTTTTAAATTGGCTTGTGCTCCACTTGAAGGTATTTGTACCGCCTCTACACCTTTTGTATTGTTGGGAGATGTTTTGGATTGTCTTCCTTTGGATCAGTGTGACACAATATTCACTTTTGTGGAAAAAAATGTTGCTACTTGGAAATCAGTAAGTGTCTTCGTTTCTTTTTCTGCTAACATCTTTCTGTAGATCCAGAGTTCAGAAGATAGATTTTTTTTTTTTTTGGGGGGCTTATATTTTAGTATTGCTGACTGCCAAAAATTTGTCCTTCTGAGGGAATTGTATTGCTGTCTTGAGGGTCCAAGTTAAGAGTCATGGTGTAGAAAACGTTGAAGTGCAAAATTTGACTGAGTAGAACAATTAATTTGAAAATGCACACTTTCACGTGTTTAAAACAGTTATTTAGTATCATGTTTTATTATATACATGAAAATGTATTTAATTAAAAATGCTGGGATGCCTGGGTGGCTCAGTTGGTTAAGCAGCTGCCTTCGGCTCAGGTCATGATCCCAGCGTCCTGGGATCGAGTCCCACATCGGGCTCCTTGCTCGTCAGGGAGCCTGCTTCTCCCTCTGCCTCTGCCTGCCATTCTGTCTGCCTGTGCTCGCTCTCTCTCCCTCTCTCTCTCTGACAAATAAATAAATAAAATCTTTAAAAAAAAAAAATGCTATTTGTGGGGAAAACAGTGAAAGTGGCATAGTAGACTCAGTGTATGTCAGTATTTAATATCGTACTTGCTGTGACTTATTGAAGAGTTCAAAACTTCTGAATGGTAATAGTACTTTCTGTCTTAATTTCAGAACACATTCTATTCTGCTGGGAAAAACTATTTACTACGTATGTGCAATGGTAAGTAGTTCAGTTGTAAATGATTGTTTTTTAAAACAAATGTTTTTTTTCTTTTTTTTAATTTAATTTAATTTAATTTTTTTGTGTGTGTTCCAAAATTCATTGTTTATGTGTTTAAAAAAAAAAACAGGTGGTTGAATTAAACACAAGTGATAAAATTTTAAAAATAGATTAATGTCTTCATTTTTAAATAATGGACTGATTTATTACAACTGATCATTCCCTTTAAATTGAACTGTTCCTGGGGTACCTGGGTGGCTCAGTGGATTGAGCCTCTGCCTTCGGCTCAGTTATGGTCAGGTCAGGTCATGGTCTTAGGGTCCTAGGATCGAGCCCCACGTCAGGCTCTTTGCTCAGCAGGGAGCCTGCTTCCCCTTCTCTCTCTGCCTGCTTGTGATCTCTCTCTCTCTGTCAAATAAATAAAATCTTAAAAAAAAAATTAAACTGTTCCTGTTGTGGGTGTAAACTTAAAACCAAAAAAAAATTCAGTAAAGTTTATCTTGCCCATGCTAAATTCATTTTATTCCTGATTTTTTTTTTAAGATTTTATTTATTTATTTATTTGTCGGCGGGGGAGGGGGGCGGAGAACACAGGCAGAGTGGCAGGCAGAGGCAGAGAGAGAAGCAGGCTCCCCGCTGATCAAGGAGCCCGATGCGGGACTCGATCCCAGAACCCTGGGATCATGACCTGAGCCGAAGGCAGCCGCTTAACCAACTGAGCCACCCAGGCGTCCCCCTGATTTTTTTTTTTTTTTTTTTTTTACTCCTGATTTTTTTTAATGCTTTTTTGGAACAATAGTTTGTACTACCAATTTTGATGACTGCTTTAGGAAAATACTCTTGACAGACTAACAAATCTGGGTATAGTTATAATAAACATAGAATGATTTCCTATAACCTTCATTTCCATATATTGTTAGACCTCCTGAGAAGATTATCAAAATCCCAGAATACAGTCTTCTGTGGACGAATTCAACTCTTTTTGGCCAGGCTTTTCCCTTTATCTGAGAAATCAGGTAAGCTTTTATACATTAATTAATGCTTTGAAGGAAAATCTTTTTCAGTTTTTAATGGATTAGAAGCTGCTCTGATGACACAATGATGTGTGATTATATGTGATGATCCAATACAGGTAACCCTTAAAGTCATTGATTTTTTTTTTTTTTGGAAGTATAGTTGACATGTATTAGTTTCAGATGTACAACATAGTAATTTAACAGTTGATTGTTTTCAGGTTCCAAGCTTATTAATAATAAAAATGTTTAGTTGAATCACACATATGTAGATATGAACTGTCAGGTCTCTATTTATTTTATAATGTATGCTAATTTTTCTGCTTCCATTTTCTCCCTCACAGTCACTATTTAGGCACACTTATTTCCTTTCATTTCTTTTACCATTTTTTATTGTGAAATATAGCATTCATATAGAAAAATGCATAAAATAAATGTATACTATAATTATTCTGAATCAAATTCTTATGTAACCACTGTCAAACTCCAGAAATGGAATATAACCAGTTCTCCAGAGCTCTCCACATTCTGTTCACATATGCCAGATTTAATACCTTTTTCCTTTAGTCTTCCTTTCCTTAATATCCGGCTATATACCACCTACTTCATATGTTGCTGTGAGAACTAAATGAATTAAAATACGTGAACAGCTTACAACAGTGCATGCGTGTAGTGACACCCGCAGTATATGCTGGCAGTGGTTTCTCTATGTTTCCTTTTTTGTCCCACTAGATCTGTGTTCTTTTTTTCTTTTCCTACTTATTTAATGTGATCAAGATTAATTTAGATTACTAAGGTACTTACTGCTTGTATTTCTGACCTTCTAGTTATGAAAAATCTCCCCCTTAGACTTTTCTTTAGTGCAGGTCTGTGTTTTGTCTGAAAATCTTTATTCTTGAAGAGTGATTTCAATACAAAAGATTGAAAGATTGTAGATTGGCACTAGATAGAGGATTTCATGGTGTGTGAGATAATCCTGCCTTCTGTCTTCCCTTGTTCTGTAGACAACACAAATATCAGTGTAACCTCTTGGAAGATAATCTAGATTTTTTTTTTTCTCTCTTTGCTCTTAAGATTTTTTTTCTTGGTTTTGGGTTCTTTGGGTTTTTTTCCCAGTTGTACTATGAGGTATCTTACTGTGGATTTCTTTATCATGTTTGAGATTTGTGGGAATCCTAAATCTGTGGATTAGTGTCTCATCCAGTTTGTAAAATTTTAGCCATTATTTTGTCAAATACTGTGTATGCCTCTTTTCTTTTCTTTCTGGAATTCCAGTAAACATTATTACACCTTGTCCCATATCCTCTGTCTCTTATTTTTTCTATATTTTCATCTATTTATCTCTAGTTGTCACTTCTGAATAGTTTCTTCAGAATGGTTTTCCAGTTCACTCTTTCTTAAGGTATGGATGATCAGCTGCTAAATGAATTTTTAATTTTAGTTTTTGTTGTTTTCATTGTATTTTATTTTTATTTTTCACTTGTTGAAGGTCTTTTTTAAGTCTGCTGTGTCACTTTCTAGTTTCTTATTCCCACTCATATTCTCAAACTTATTCTTTAGTTTTTTTAACCAGGATAAGCGTTGTTATGTATCTGATCATTCTAGTACCTTCAGGCTTTGTGGGTTTGTTTCTACTGTTCCTCAGGATGTCTTATCTGTTTGAGTATCTGGTGAGTGTTGGATGTTACATTTGAGAAAATATTGAGGGATTACTTTTAAGGTCTCGGATAGATACTTTTCTCCAGATAGAGTTCTCATTGCTTCTGCCAGGCACCTTTAGAAGGAGGCTATCACCAGTCCTTCAAACATTGAGAAGACTTGACACTGAACTATAGTTTGGTTTATTTTAACCTGAGACTTAAAACCCTACAGGTTCCTAGCATTGAAGATGGTTGGGGTGGGATTTATTAGATTCCCTACCTTTTTGGGGCCCAGATTTGTTTTTAAAATTCTAGCTTTGGGAAAGCTACAAAAAGGGTAGCTCAATTTTACAACTGATTCTTCTCTGTTTGGTAGATGTACTCAAGATAGAAGGGGCTTTAAGTATTCATGATGCATTATTCATCTTACTTGCCTTTTGGATGTTTGCCACATATTCCTTTCTTGTCAGCTCTTTACTGTTTAAAAAAAAACAAAAACAAAAACAAAAAAAAAATAGCATTTTTTACTTCATTGCCTTGAACAGGATGTGAACATGGTTTATACCCTGTGAATTTTTATGGAATTAATGTAATTTATCCAAGTTTTTAGTTGTTTTAGTAGGGTTGATCTGAATTAATTAGCTAATTTGGCCTTTTGTTACTGGAAACTCACCTTTTTTATTTTTTTAAAAGCTTTCAACATGTGAGTCCACATATCATACAATTCACCATTTAAAGTGTGCAATTCATTGTTTTTTTTAGCGTATTGACAGGGTTGTACAACAATGACTACAGTCTAATTTTTGAACATTTTTCCTACCCTGTACCTAGTAACTGTCACTCTTCACTCATCATCATTCTTATCCTCTCCTCAGGCCCTAAACAACCATTAATTTGCTTTGTTCTTTATAGATTCTGGACATTTAAAAAATGGAATAATGAAATATGTGGTCTTTTATTGACTGGCTTTTTTTTTTAAGATTTTATTTATTTATTTGTCAGACAGAGATCGCAAGTAGGTGGAGAGGCAGGTAGGGAGAGGAGGAAGCAGGCTCCCTGCTGAGCATAGAGCCCGATGCAGGGCTCGATCCCAGGACCCGGGGATCATGACCTGAGCCAAAAGCAGAGGCTTTAACCCACTGATCGACCCAGGCGCCCCTTGACTGGCTTTTTTAACTTGGCATAACGTTTTCAAGATTTATCTGTGTTATAGCATGTATCAGGATTTCGTTTTTTTTAATATTCTCAATATGGATATGTCACATTTTGTTTATCCATTCAGTTGATGGACATTTGGGTGGTTTCTGCCTTTTTGCCTATTATGAATAATGCTGCTGTGAACTTTTGTTTATAAGATTTTATTTGGACATATATTTTCATTTCTCTTTCGCATATACCTAGAGTGAAATTAGTAAGTCATATGGTAACTCTGTATTTAAATTCTTGATGAACTACCAAACTGTTTTGCAAAGAAGCTGCACCATTTTACAATCCTGTCATCAATGCATATGGGTTCCAATTTCTCCACATCCTTGTTAACACTTACTGTTGTCTTAATTTTTTTTTATTATAGCCATCTTAGTAGATATGAAGTGGTATCTTGTGGTTTTGATTGCATTTTCCTAATGAAGAGAGATGTTAAGCATCTTTTCATGTGCTTACTGGTCATTTGTATGTCTTCCTTAAAGAAATGGCTATTTTCCATTTTTAAAATTGGATTGTCTTTTTCTTAGTTGTATGAGTTCTCTTTCTATTGTAGGTAGTACACTCTTATCAGATATGTAATTTGCAGATATTTTCTCCCATTCTGTGGATTTCCTTTCACTTTATTGATAGTATTGTTTGCAGCAGAGAAGTTTTATATTTTGATGAAGTTTGATATATCTATCTCTTCCTTTGTTGCTTGTGCTCTTAGTGTCATATCTAAGAAATCATTGCCTAACCTAAGGTCTAAAATATTTATTCTTGTGTTTTCTTATAAGAGATTTAGCTCTGTGGTCCATTTTGAGTTAATTTTTGTGTATGGTCTGAGGTGGGAGTCCAGTTTCATTCTTTTGTGTGTTAACACCCAGTTATCCCAGCATCATTTGTTGAAAAAACCATTCTTTCCCTATTGAATTGGCATCTCACCTTCTTTAGGCCTTCAAAATCCCAGGGTCAGTAGAACCTTAGGGTGTTGACTCTAACTCTTCCCTCTGTAAACCTTTTTGTTCTTTAGTGTCACACTACTGACTTTTTTTTTTAAGATTTTATTTATTTATTTGACAGAGAGATCACAAGTAGGCAGAGACGCAGGCAAAGAGAGGAGGAAGCAGGCTTCCTGCTGAGCAGAGAGCCCAATATGGGGCTCAATCCCAGGACCCTGGGATCACGACCAGAGCCGAAGGCAGAGGCTCTAGCCCACTGAGCCACCCAGGTGCCCCCATACTACTGACTCTTGCTGTCGGTCTCAATTTTACTTCCTCAGGAAGCCTCTCTTTCAGCATCTAATCTAAACCTGCCACCGCAGTCACTCATTATCACCACCTGATTTCAGATCTCTCCCATCTCACATTTTCAATGTATTTGTGTTTTTTACTTCTGTGATCTCTGTGCCTAGATCAATGCCAGACACCTAGTTGCCATTTAAATCTGTGATAAATGAAGGCTGTGTTTTGTGAAACTAAATGTGCCCCCTCCTAAGTACTAATTTGTAGTTTCTTTTCTGGAAGTTACAGAAGATAGAAGAATAAGAACAAGATTTAAATTCTCAGCTTTTTTTTTTTTTTTTTACATTGCATAATCTAAATTTGGTTGTGATATGGCCTCCTTATAAAATGTAGCTGGATTTAGAATGTTAATTTTTTTAGGAATATGTGAATTTAGTTCAGGAAAGAGAGTGGCCTGTAAATTTCCTTTCCTATAATGATCTTGTTAGATTTTTTGTAGTGGATTAAACTACTTTCATAAAATGAATTGAAAGCTTTCACATTTTCTTCTTTTCTGGACGAGTTGGAGTAATTGTGTATTATTTCTTTCGTGAATGTTTGGTAGAATTTATGAGTAGAAAAGCCACAATAAAGTTTTGTGGCTATGGATTTGATTTATGTAACAGATTTGGAACTATTCAGACTTTTCATTTTTTCTTGAGACAGTTTTGGTAACTTTTTTCCCTCTGGGAATTTGTGAATATTATCTAAAATTTCAAATGTATATTAGTTATAGCTTTGTTTTTCTTTTCTATTTTTTTAATTGAAGTATAATTAACATACAGTGTTTCGTTAGTTTCAAATGTATGATATAATGATTCAGGAATTCTATTACTCAGTGCTCATCAAGATAAGTGTGCTCTTAATCCCCTTTATTTGTAGATCTCATCATTTTTTTAAAGAACATTTTAAAGATTTTTTTTTAACTTATTTGACAGAGATCACAAGTAGCAGAGAGGCAGGCAGAGAGAGAGAGAGAAGGAAGCAGGCTCCCTGCTGAGCAGAGAGCCTGATGCAGGGCTTGATCCCAGGACCCTGAGATCATGACCTGAGCCGAGGGCAGTGGCTTAACCACTGAGCCACCCAGGCGCCCCTTAAAGAACATTTTAGACCTCTCTTTCAATGCACAGCATTACTAATTTGGCAAGACAGAGAGAAACCATTTTTTTCTTTCTCTTATTGACTGGTTGAAAAACTAATAATATATTGCTAAGGGTAGCTTTAAACAATATATATCCTTTAATAAATGTTTTTAAATTTAATTTCTAAATTATAAAAATAACAAAACCTATATCAGAAAAATTGGAAGATGAAGGAAAAAAAGCTGTTTATAATTAATCCCACCACCCTAACATAAGCTAGGTTGGCATTTTGGGATATTTTCTTAGGATTTGGAAATCAGGTGTGGTGTTATTTCTGACTTGATCTTTTGTTTAATTATGGATTTATCGTTTTATGTGTTTTGGTTATATGACAACAGAGTTACAGTCTTAAGTTTAGTTGTTTGGTGGAATTGCTTTGAAAATCTTTTCTTCTCTTTAATAGGTCTTAACTTGCAGAGTCAGTTTAATCTGGAAAATGTTACTGTTTTCAATACCAATGAGCAGGAAAGCACCCTGGGTCAGAAGGTGAGGCTGATAAGAAATCTTACCTTATAAATAAAAACTTACAAAATCTAATCATATTTATAAGTATGTTCTAAGATAACTCCTGTGAATGGGTATTTTAAGTCACCAAAAATTTTGAAAACCTTTATTTCTAATTTATAGAAATAATTTGTATTCTATGTAGAAAATGCAGACAAAACAGAAATATTTAAAATAGAAAGTACAACTATCCCATAATCCAAGGCCCCAAAGATAACCACTCTTAGCATGTCTGTCTTTATAGGACTTACTGTGTGTATAGTTTTATTCTAAAACTGAGGTCATACAATACATACTGTTCTGAAATTCACTTTCTTCTTTTAACATTAAAGTTTTTTGTTTTGTTTTGTTCTTAGATTTTATTTATTTATTTGACAGAGATCACAAGTAGGCAGAGAGGCAGGCAGAGAGAGAGGAAGGGAAGCAGGCTCCCTGCTGAGCAGAAAGCCCAATGTGGGGCTCAATCCCAGAACCTGGAGATCATGACCTGAGCCAAAGGCAGAGGCTTTAACCCACTGAGCCACCCAGGCGCCCCTTCTTTTAATATTATAAAAGGGATGCGTTTCTGTATCAGTACATTTAGATCTTAGTGTTTTAATGGTTCATATTAAGTCTTCTAAGTGGATATTTATCGTAATCCTTTCTATGGGCATTTAGATAATTTCTAATAGTGAAAAATGGTTAACAGCATTACAGTGAATAATACTGTATATAGCATTGCTAAATTATGCAGGTGTTGCCTTAGGATAAATTCTAGTAAATGAAATTGTTGTGTCGAATGTATGCATATATCAGATTTTGATAGCTGTTGACCAGTTACTTCTCAAAAAGGTTGTACCCATTTATATCATCACCAGTGGCATTTGGAGAATATCTGTCCCATTTTCCCACAGCCTCATCCTGGGAATTACCAATTTTTAAAAATCTTTGCTTAATTGATACACACTTGAAAAGTAAATGTTTGTTTTAAACTGCATTTCCTTGGTTATTAGTGAAGTTGAGGGACCTACTATATATTTATTGGAATTTATTTTTCTTCTGTACCAATTAGAAACAATGAGAAAGAGGATTACTTATTCATGCCATTTACCCATTTTACTTTTGAAATGTCTTTTTCTTACTGATGTGTAGAAGCTCATATTGAATATTATTAATTCATTGCCTACCATTTTGTTGATTTTTTTCTCAGTTTATAGTTTTTCTTATAACTTCATTTATGGTGCCTTTATAGAACTTTTAAGTTTGGATAGAATATTAATGTTTGTTGGTCTTTTGTTTAGTTGTTTCTGGTCTTGTGTCATGCTAAAGCCTTCCACTCCAGAAGAATAAGTTATTGTTTTCTTTTGATGCTTTTGTGATTTATTTTTTAAATAAATCTTTAATCCAGCATGAATGTTGGTATATGGAATAGGTTATGTTATGATTTTATTTTTTCCAAACAGTGAGCCAGTTAACTCAGAACCATTTGTTAAATAATCCATATTTGCCCACTGATTTTTAAAAGGACATCAGCTATAATCAACTTTATTTTTAAAGATTATTTATGATATATCCAAAACGCAGTCCATAGTTGGCAAATTTCTGGACATTTAGCACTTGTTCTGCACTTAGGAACAAGTTATGAAGTTTGAAAAATTATTAATTAGATCTAGCTAATATCTCATAGTAAATTAGATTACTTTACATAATTTGTTCCTTAAAATGTAATGATTATGAATTTGGAAATGATGTTGACTTAAGATTTTTTTAAATTTTAGAGGCTGGTGGGGGTCATAGGGGCCAAGGAGGGAAGAAAATGAGACAAGGTAGAATCAGGAGGGAGACATACCATAAGGGACTCTTAATCTCGGGAAACGAACTGAGGTTTGCTGGGGGGTGGAGGGGTTGGGATAGGGTGGCTGGGTTATGGACATTGTGGGGGTTATGTGCTATGGTGAGTACTGTGAAGTGTATAAGACTGATGATTCAAAGATCTGTACCCCTGATGGAAATAATACATTATATGTTAATTTAAAAAAATTTTTTTTTAATTTTGTCTTTCACTTTTATGTATCTTTTGGTGCTTCTTGGACTATTTCATATAAACTTGTTATTTTGAATTTCTCACTGTAGAGCTAGATACTCAGCATATCCTGAAGTGTTCCCCAATAATAAGAGTTCTCTGTGGGGTTGGGGAGAATTTTTATGGTCCAATTAAAATTGGGGACAAAACTACTTAGGTATACTTCAAGTTATTTACTGCAATTCTTCAGAGTTCTTAATATACTATATATAAGTATATAATACACTTCTGTCTAAAAAATCATCATATATATTTCTAAAATGTATTTTGCCATAGACCCTTTATTCCCATAGAGAATCTACAGACCATGTTTGAAGAAATACTGATTTAAAACTTTCTGCATACCTTCATGACTATCTTATATCATCATCGTACTGCTCTTGAGTTCTCAGATCCTTGTCACATAGAATTGCCATTGCCTTAAAGATTAACTGTCTAGACAGAAGTGCAACTAGATTTCTCTAACAGTGTTTGTCTAGCAGTGTGTGAATGATGTTATTCCAGCATGTCTTCTGGCTGACAACTGCTTTGTGACAGACTGTACATTTTTTAAAATTTAGCACACTGAGGATAGAGAAGAGGGAATGGATGTAGAAGAAGGTGAGATGGGAGACGATGAAGCTCCAACAACTTGGTGAGTTTTAGAAGTTCAGATTTACAAAACTAATACTTAAAAACTTATCAAGTACTAGTGTCAGGATATACACAAAGAGGAAGAAATCATGCTTGCAGATTTATTTGTATTTTTTATGTGTATTACTTAAAATTATAAATCCTAAATCATTAATATGCTCTTTAGTTGGTTTCTAAATTACATGCTGACAGTTCGTTGTTTACATGGTCTATTGTTTGCATATTCCTAATATTTGGAAAGCCAACCGTAGGCAACCTAGATACTCCTCCCCTTTTTCCTTCCATTTAACTTGATGGACTTAGTGCCTGTGGATAATGAGCTGACTTCTTAATGAAGTGGAAGGAATTAGTAACCTCCTTTCCGTCTTCTCCCCTTCCCACTCCCGTCTCTTGTTTCCTATCTCATCTGCTAACTCTGTGCTTTCTTTCCAAATAATTTCTTCCTAATGCTGATTAGAAGGAATGAGGAAGAGAAAAAGGGAGATATGAACGAAAGTTTTTACTTCCAGGTGTCTGAGGTAACAAAAGTTATCATCAGTTGCAATTGAATTTCTGGAGGATCAAGAAGAGTTTCCAATATCTGCACAGGGAGATGTATTCCTGGCATCCCAGGTTTCAGATTCAAACACATATCTCCAAGAAACTTTGAGAGTAGTGTGCCTCCAGGCTGAATTCCAGTCCTAGTCATGTAACCTTAAGCAAATTACCTAACTTCCCTGAAACTCAGTTTCAGGGTCTTTAAAATGTAGTAATGCCACCTACCTGCTTGTTGAGATTATTAAATGAGATTCTGCTTGGACATGGTCTGTTAAGGTACAACATAGTTATCCTTATTATTACCATAGTTGTTGATGTTATATATAATGATATATGGAAAGCACTAGAACAGTATTTATTCAGTTGCTATTATTGCTAGCTATAGTTCTGTGTTTTGGGTTTGGTTTTTTTTTTTTTTTTTTGAAGACCTGTTTGTTCATGTACATTATGGATAGAGTATACTTTTGGGGTCTAACCTGAGCAACATAAGGGACTAAGGTAGTAAGCTCCAACATAACAGGTCACCTGAAATGTTAAAAAGAGCCACCAAAGACAAACTGCCCAGTGTGGTTTTGTCTAGTTAGACTCTGCCGAAGCCTTTATAGATATGTCAGCCCCATTGATTGTTTATAAGCTGGTCCCAGTGGCAGAAAAATCACTTAAACAGGATTCAACACTCAGCTGCCTCTCAGTCTGTCACAATCATTATATTTTCTTTTTTTTTTCCTTTTTTTATTGAAATGAAGTTGACATACAATATTACATTAGTTTCAGGTATACAACACAGTGATTCAACATTTATACACATTAGGAAGTGATCACCAGGATAAGTCTAGCTACCATCTGTCAACCATACAATTACAATATTGTTGTATTATTGACTGTATTCCCTATGCTATACTTTACATTCGAGTGACTTACTTATTTTAAAACTGCAAGTTTTACCTTTAATCCCCTCCACTATTTTTTGAATGGAGTAAGAGATTGGGAAATTACTTTGTGACAAAGCAGTGTGACCAACTGTATCACCAGAGTATTTTAGACACTAATTTACAAAGAACATATTACCCATGTATCTATGGTCTGAAGCCCATTTCAGATTTGGCTCAAATATACCAGCAAAAAATTTTGTATTAAAAAAAATTCTAATATAATCTCTAAAATCACTAATTGAACATCTAAAAAAACATGTCAAGTTACAGAACATCTTGGTTAAAATAGTTATAAAACATTTTATTTTTAGACAGTAACTTTCACCTTAATTTGTTATGGCTTGCATATACAATAAGTAGTCACATTTGCTTTGTGCGGATAAGTACAGAATCCAAATGTATCTGGAATGGTGAAGTTAGAAGGCACATTGCAGTAAGTCCAAACATTGAAGGAGGGTAAAGAAGTGTTGACATTGAGTATAGACAACTCCTTCAAGATGTTTAGATATGAAGGAATAGCCATGGAGGCACAGCATGGATTGGAACTTTCAGAGGAGAGGATTTTTTAAAAATGTTAGTGTCTCAACTATAAAAGTTTCCTGCTAGTCATATATTAATACTACTTTCAAATTTCTTCTATGAGGCATCTCAAATAAATACTAGGCCCACTGAAAATAAAAGGAGAGAGATCAGAAGCTTTTACAAGTAGGAGATGATAATTAACACCTTAGATTATTGTTAGTATCAAACATTAAATTAAAATGTGAGTTTTCTGGCAACCAAAACAGTAGTGGACCATACAATGGTTACATAATTCTCATTCTCTGATTAGAGGTAGTGTCCCATTTCTTAACAGGCCAACTTTCCTTATACTACAATTCAAGAGGTATTTATTATATTCTTATATGTGGTAACTGATTAACATTTTATGTGTGTGCATATAACTATATGTATAAAACTATATAAAATCTTCAAAAGCAGTTTTGTTTCAAAAACATCCTTTATTAAGTGTATGTAACTACACAAATACTAGTTATAGTATTATTTCATGGGTGTAAATCATTTTATATGTGGCTTTTTCTTTTTCTAATTCACTTGCACATTTTGGAAAATGTTCCTTTTGTTTTTTTTGGTGTGTGTGGCTTTTTTTTTTTTAACTTGATCTGTAGAAAACCCAAACTTACAACCTTATTGTTATAAATGAATAAAATCACTTCAGTTATAGGAAATAGTTTATGTCAGTTGATGTTCAGATCATTATTTTCCTGTTTTCAGAGTTGTTACTAGGAAAGAGTGTAGAAAGAGTGAAAGTTAACATACCCATTAGATTCTTTCAAATACTGTTGGTTCTTGATAAAAGTTCTGGCAGGAGCTGGATTTTGGTCATTAAAAGTTGTCAGTACTCTTCATTATTGATTTGAAGGAAGATCCACATGTTTCAAATACTAGTAATTGGTCTAGCAAAGTTAGCGTTCTTTTATCAAAATTAGCTAGCTTGCTTAATTATTTACCCTTATACATAATTCAAAGCGATTGTAATCTGGGTAAGTACCTAAGCATAACTCCAAGCCTCTTGTGTAAAATAAAGTGCATGCAATCTATGACTGCTATTTCCTTGCAGACCAAGGACTTTTTCAATTATTGCCAAGTTCACAGCTTAGTTCCAGACAGTTAACAGTTGTCAGAAGTGTGAATGTAAGATAAGCGATCTGTTACTGTGTGTGTAGATGTGTGAGGGTTTTTTAATTGATACGCCAATTAATGTAATTAATTAATAAAATTAATAAATTAATAAAATTCTTTAAGCAGGCATTTTATGATACCAACTAGTAGTTTGTAATCTTAACCATATGTGAATTAGAGTCATGGTGAGAATCTTCATCAGATGTGCTTCCATATGTTATACTAAACTACTTTTCCTTTTGTCATTCTTAATGAATGCCTTTTAAGACATTTTTGTAGAAAATTGATTTTTTACACTAGCAAATTATTTTTTACTTTTCTACTCTAACCTTCCTTTACATATATATATGTAAAGCAAGGCATTTTTCAGTCTTTTAAACTTTACACTCCCATCCAAGAAAGCTTAAAAAGTACATGACAAAAATTATACTCGTTTAATTTACTATAATCCTTTAAAATGCATTATGATATGGCCCATGATACTCCATAGTCATTAAAGTAATTTTAAATATACCCATCTCAAAGTTGAAGAGTGGAAGATTACTTATTTCCTATTATTGACCAGAATAGAGAAGTTAAGACCCTTAATATCATAGTATTGTGTGGATCACTAAACCCCCTTCCTGTTTGCCACATAAAATTACAGTCTTCCTTGGAACACTTGTATGGCTGTGATGCTTAGAAAAAATGCTAACTGTAATCCATAGATTCAGTTTATTAAGTTTATTTAGAAAGAATAGAAGGTAGTACACAATTGTGTTTACAAGTAAAATTAATTTTACAAAGGTGATGTTGAAAATTTTTGTGGATATTTGAGGATATGAGATAGTCAATACCTAAAGCATTTTTGATAATGGCTGTTTGGAGTGACATAGATTTTGTCAAAAACAATCTCTTGGGTAAAAAAGTCTAAAATGTTTTAACTTTTAAAATTAAAACATAGTATAACGATTTTGGTAAATTTAAAAATTAAAAGAATGTATTGATAGTGCAGATTTATAGCAGTGAAATCGCAAATTGAATTAGTAATGCTGTAATAATGACACTAAACAGGAGGCTATTTATTTATATATATATAAATATAACTTTATATATATACAGTTGATATGTATTTTACATATTTGTCTCATGCTATGGCTTTTAACTTAGGTTCAAGGTGATATTAGCTTAAACAATGTGGAAGTTGATATCTTTCTTATGGAAAAGTCTGGAGATAGGCATTTCAGAGCTGGGAGATCGTCTAAGAACCTATGTTCCTCCTAACTTCTTGTCCCACCTTTTCTTGGTGTTTGCTTTTTTTTTTGTCTATAGTCCATGTGACTCAATATCATATCTGCATTCTGGCCAGCAGAAAGGGAAAAAGGAAAATGATAAAACATGGCCCAAAATTTGCACATAGGACTTTTACTCCCAACTAGCCAGAACTTAACCATGGGGCCACACCTAGTTGCAAGAGAGGTTGAGAAAGATAGTCTTTAGTTCTGAATAACCATGTATTGGGGCACAGTTCAGGGGTTCTACCACTATAGATAAAGTGGGTCTGTTAGGGTCTATGAATCCCCTGAAATTGTTTATAAAAGTCTGTTTAAGTGCACTTCTCTGGGGAAAGGAGCTGTAGCTTTCGTCAGCTTCTTCGAGGGGTGTATGACCTAAAGTTAGGAGCACTTAGATTATTTCTAAAAGAACTTAAGTGATTTATTTAACATATCATTTATTTTATTAGCTCCATTCCAATCGATTACAACCTGTATCGAAAATTCTGGTCACTTCAGGATTACTTCAGGAACCCTGTGCAATGCTATGAGAAGATTTCATGGAAAACTTTTCTTAAGGTGAGTTCAGTTATAGACTACCCAAAACTATATTCAAAAGTTAATGGCAGAGGCAAAACTTGACTCTTATCCAGCATACTGTTTATTATATAATTTTATCTCTTACATTTTTATGCCTATTTCATATTGTTAAACCACTGATTTTGTGGAGTAGTTTGTAAATGACTTAAGGATTTAAAAGCTCCTAATTACAGACTTGGGTTTCTTGTTTGTTTCTACATAGTATTATCAACATGAACTGATGAATTTTTGTCAAATATAGGGTGTTTACTTTGCACGAAATTATTTCAAGTATCCTGTTAGAACAGGGGTTGCAAACTAATGGCTATAGGCCAAATCCAGGCTCCTGCCTGTTTTCCTAGACAGAGATATTGGCACACAGCCATGCTAATACTTGCAGCTGTTGGTGTGCTGTAACGGCAGACTTGAGTAGTGTGACTGGGACCATATCAGCCATATAGCCTGTGAAAATTAATAGAAGGAAACCTCATTTGAAATGGAATCAGGTAGCCAGTAGAGGGACTCTCACATTCTGCACTAGTTGTCATTTGCGGAGCCAATTGGAAGAGATGGACCTTGCCAGTCAAAGTACTTTACTATCCCAACAGAAGGAAGGAAGATTTCTTCCTCTCCCAGCAACAGTCCAGACAATGAGAGGCAGTCACAGCTCAGCCAATGAGAAGCCACTATACTTGGAACTCCCAGTTTAGTCCAATGGACTTGTAGTTTATAACAGCCCCTACTGATTCCTCTTTTCCACTATAAAAAAGCATTCCTCTTTGGTCTCTCAGACCTGGAGCTTGCTTGTCCCAGATTACAGTTCTTAGTTATTCCCAAATAAACCTTTTTTTTTTCCTGGTGAAATAACAGTTTAGTTTTATTTTGAGGAATTACTTATTTTAGAGAACATGAGCAGGAGAGGCTAAGGGAGAGTGAGAAAGAACCTCAAGCAGACTCCACCCTGAGCACAGAGCCTGATGTGGGGCTTGATATAAGGACCCTGAGATCATGACCTGAGCTAAAACAAAGAGCCAGACACTTAACCAACTGTGGCACCCAGGCACTTTTGGTGGTTTCATTTTGAAGGTTAACAAGCCAATGGGTTACCTTGCAGGCTCAGTCAGTAGAGCATACTCCTCTTGATTTCAGGGTTGTAAGTTCAGGTCACACTTGGGGTGTAGAGATTCCTTAAAAATAAAATCTTTAAAAAAAAAAAAAAAAGGAAAAAAAGGTGAACAAGCCTAACATACTTATTATCAGAAAAAAATGGGTAATTCTTGTTTTGTAAGAACTCTCTTTATTTCTTTTATTTGGCTACTTAAATATCAGTTGTCCTTTTTGGTTGTAGTCAAAATCCGAGGTAAATAGGTAGCTCCTAAAAGTAGCATGGTATTCAGATTAAGTGGTGAGTGAGAAATCATGTGGGATTATTCCCCAGCTGGATAGGATTTGACATCATTGTTTTATTTGGTCACAACATTTAGCCCAAGAAATGCTTGAGCAATTTCCACAACCAGTTAAACATGTGGAATTTCACTTTTAAATTTCTGTATACTTTCAAAGCATTACTTTCTCTGTTTGCCCCTTAAACAAACTGCATAAGAAATTAAATTTCTTTAGTAGAGAGTTTATTCTTGTTTTGACAATACATGAACTCTTCATACCAAGTAGTTTTAATCCCATTTGCCATCATAGTTTTTCTTATTTAATGTGCTTTACAGTGTGCATACATGATTAACTATGAGTAAATTGTAAGTATTTTGATATAGAAAAGCACTAAAAAAATTATTGGGCAATAATGCCAGATCAAAGTAATTGGTATTTTTACTTTGCAGTATTCTGAAGAAGTTCTAGCTGTTTTTAAGAGTTATAAATTAGATGATACTCAAGCCTCCAGGAAAAAAATGGAAGAATTAAAAACAGGAGGAGAACATGTATATTTTGCAAAATTTTTAACAAGTGAAAAGGTACAAATTTTTCTTTTTTGCTAAGCATAATAAGTAATGGTCTTTTTTTTTCTATTTAGCTGATATTCTTTTGAAGTTAAGATTCATAGAAATGTTTATTTTTGGTTAAAGCTGGTAAGTATTAGTTTGAGAGTCCTGTGAATTCCTTGCACAAGTAAGAGTAATTTGATTTCAGAAGTGAAAGAAGTTGTTCTGCATTGTCTGTTTTGTAGGCTTATTTTGCAGTTTAATTTTCAGGCGTATATATTTTGAAGCTCAAGTTAGGATTTAATTTGCATTTATGAAAACAATATTTTATAATTAGTTTGTTATATAAGAACAAATAAGGGGTGTAAACATTCCCTGCAGTAAATTTTGTTCAGATACAGTGCTAAGGGATTATGTAAATTTTCCAGTCAAGATGACACATTAAGTGTATGTTTTGACTTAACTCCCTTAGCTCTAAACACATAGAAATGACAGGTAAAATATGAAAGGAGAAAACCAAAAGACAAAGCTGGCCTTCCAGAAACAAGAAAAGTATCTTAATGGACCAGAAACACCAAGTAGTAAGTGAAACTGAAGTCTCAGGCCTGCTGGCCTCGTCCCAAGCAGGAGGTGACACCCAAGAGTTTGTCTACAAGTGATAGACACCTGGTGTCTTTCATGTGGGTCCAGCGACCAGAGCCAGATTCACTGCTTGAAGCCAAGGTCTGGGAGGGAACTTGACTTACCTTTGAAAAGAAGCTAAGAAAAGATGTTACCAATCTTCTTTCTGCCAGGGCTGTGGATTCATAGGAAGCTGTGGGTCCAGCTTTGTGTTGGTTTGCTCTGTACTGGATATATGATATCTGCAATATACTAATGAAATAGTTGGCTCCAGAAATTCATCAAGGCCTTTCCCAAACTTGACTCCAGAGGTCCTGATGGAAGCAAATGCAAAACTACTGACAAGAAAGGATGTACACAGGGAGAAAGAAGGAGAAGTGAACAAAACTAAAGCCTCTCATTCAAAACTCTGATACATTGCAATTTCAAAATTCATAAAGAAATTCAATACTAGGAAAGATCACCAACCAATTACTGGGATATACATGTATTTATTTCAGATACACGGCTTGGCCATGACTTTTAAAAACTTTAAAATCATTCACAGAGGTAATTGATGACATAGCATCCACTGAGAATGAGTAAAAAATTGTGAAACTGAAACAGGCAGAAATGAAATAGAATGATTGACTATGACAACTAATTGAGAGACTTAGAAATGAAAAATGTGATCATCTAAACCAAAGCAGAACATACAGAATTAAACTATAGATTGGACATAGAGGAAAAGAGAACTAGTGACTGGAAGATAATGATAAAAAGTTCACCCAGAACATCCAGATACGGGGTGTGGGGTGGGGAGAGGTGAGAGGAGTCTGTTAACTTGGAAGGAGCAGTTAAGAGCAAGGGATGGTCAATTGAGAAATTGCGGCAAATATCCAATAAGATTTTTAAAGAACAAAATAGAGGAAATGGTAGGGAAACTATATTGAAAAGAATTAAAGGTAATAACCAAGTTTTCAGATTAAAAGTTTGCTACAACTACCAGCGGGATAAAGAAAGTTAAATCCATACTTCAGTACATCATGCTATAATTTCAGGGATAAAGAGAAAACCTTAAAAACCAAAGGAAAACAACTTGTGGCTCCTAAACAGCAAAAAGCTAAAGGGGGCACAGGAAGGAATATAGACAATTTTGTAAACCCAACTGATGGCAGGAAGGGAGGAAAAAAATACAAAAAAGTAGGTAGAAGTAAATCCAACTATATCAATAATAGGAAGTATAAACAGATTTAAGACAGATGATTTATCAGAATGGATTTTTTTTAACTCTGGCCATATTTGTTAACAGAAATCTATAAAAACTGTTTGGTTGAATAAAGAATTCAAAATTTTTACTTTACCCTATTTAGAAGAGGGGAAGAAAATCCCAAAGCTCTTCTAGCTTTAACAAAGAACCTTCCTAAAGACACACTTCAGAAAGCTTAGATGTCTATTTAAATAACAACTGGGGCAAAAAACTTCCAAAATAAAACCAGTAAAATTTCTGTATACTTTTAGAAGTTACAAGTTACATTTTTCAGGATATGACAACTGTTTCAAAACTCTGGATGTTGTTAAAAGTTCTTTGAATAAATAACATTTCTAAGGACATTTTAACAATAGAAAACAGCCAAGAATATACACCTTTCAGAGAAATTTCTACACTGGAGTATTAATTCTATGTCTTTGTACTGGTTTCTATGTACCACTTTCCCAGAACTGGCTCTCTGAGTAGTTTCTTTATTGATTCTTTGTGAGCTTTCTTTCACCAGCAGTTAGTAGAGCATGAGCTTTCCAGGGTTAAGCTCTGGAATTCTGGAATTAACCCTATTACTTAATACCATGAGGGGTAAAAGCAGGTTTGAGAAGCTTCATACTTTATAATTTGGAAAAGAGAAAAGGCACAGAGAATTGTAACAAAGAGAATGTGAAGCATGTAATGTTTTGTATCTTCAGTTTTCTTCTTTACTACCTCTTAACAATTTTATCTTAAACTTAGATCCGTATAAGAACCCTTCTTGTACATTCTTCCTATTTTTACAGTATATTTGCAGTATTTACTATTCAGTATCAAAATGAAAATATGTGTAGTGCATTACCTATAGCATTAAAAGTATGCACCATATTTTAAGTCTTACTGTTCTCTGAAAGAAGCCTTCCACATCTCTGTAATACTTTACACAATGTTTTAAACCCATTTGATACATTTAAACCCATTTGATACAGTTGCACATCTAATGGGAATGTTATTACCCAGAAGCATTACGTTTTGCTTACATGAATGTGATCATACTTTTCCTTAGGGAAGGAGAATCAATATCCGTGCACAGAAAGGATGATACAACCTTTTTAGTTATAGACAGGCCATTTACATGGTAACCACAGGTAGGCGCAGGTTCTACAAATAAAATAGGTGTTTTTGTAACTTTTCATACCTTCTTTCTCAAAATGGGATATTTCTTCTAGAAACAAAGTGGTATTATAATTTTCAAGGGCCCCTATTTTTATGCTGCCTTGGGTATGATTGCGAACACTAAGATCTAACTACGGTTTTCTTATTAGCATAGTAAAATAATTCAATAGCAGTCGCTGAATGTAATGCTGAGGAATTTGGGGCTTTTCGTTTCTTTTTGTTTTTTTTGGTGGAGAAGTACCTGTTCCTTCGGATTAGTCCAGAGTCATACTCAGAAATTTTTAAGGGAGAATTTCACCTCTAATTATCTCATTTATCAAACCTACGTGAAAGTCACTGGTATTGTAGAGATCCCTCCTTCAGCACTATGTAGCATATAAAAGCAGAACCAACATTTTGAAGTATTTAAGTACCATGATATTAACACGATAGTTAACATAATATTAAAAGGAATGTATTCTAGAATCTGAGTTCTCATAGCGAAGAGTACTACTAGTAACTAGGTGTAGACATCAGGATTGCCCAGTTCTTCACAGTACTAACTCTTGTTCCCTGGAGAGTTGAGACTTTGTCCAAATGGAAAAGATGAGGTGGAATACTTGGCAGCCAGCAGTTACCAGAGTAGCCACCAGTCCCACAATATTGATCTTAGTGTGGGCATTAAGGCCATTCTTGTTCACGGGGAAAAGAAAATTAACAGCCTGCCCAGACTCTGCATTGTGTGCAGAACTCTCAAGTAAAGACTTTTAGTCATTTAAAAAAAAGAGAATTCCTGGTAGAAAGTTGTTCTGCCTTAAATGTTTTATACTTTCTGTATCCATTTGAGAAGTATCTGAGGATGAAATCTTCGTAGTGAAGGCGAAGATAGGTCTATTCCTTTATGACACATATTACAGCTTAGTTAGGAACAGACAGGCTAATCTGTATCCTGTAATTTTGTCTCATTAGTCGTTTCATGGGAGCCTCCCTTTAAACTGGTCTGGGAGGTTTTTTGGACAGCTCTGGAACATGGTTTGAGTTTTCTTTGTCTGCAGGCCAGAGATAGAGCCAGCCCTTCAGCAAATTCCAGGACTTTATTGTGAGGTTCTTGTAGGTCATTATCATGGTCTGAAATTTAAATAGAAACTAGATTGTTGGTCCCTGTGCCTTGAGACAAAACAGTTAATAGCAAAAGCTGTTAAATAGGCAGGGGCTAACATTTTCTTTTGGTTCCAAGATGGAAGAAGGTCTTATTTTAAAAGTCGTATATAAGGACTCAGCAACTCTTAGCAGGACTGGAGTGATATTTTTTACTAATTGATATTTTCTACTAGTGAACCTTAATGTAAATCAGTCTTTGAGCTTTACATCTTGACACTGCCCATCTGAGTTAGCTGATAGGACTTCTCACAACTGTGATTGAAATGGTTTGACAGACTTGATTTGGGCTTTGATATAATTGAACATAAGGCCCATTAATGTTGGCACTTGTGTGGCCACTGAGAAATGGAAAGTAAATGGAAACTTTATTGGTCTACCATTAATATTTCTTGAGAGAGAGCAGGTTATAGATCTCACTGTTGTATAAGCTATAGATAATGTGTCTAGACTTGTCAGTTGGATTATGTACAGACTTTTGGGTTACTTTATTTTTTCAGAGTTTTATTCGGTTGTTTGCCTATCTCTGCTACGGGCAGTGAAGGCATTGATGAATGTTTAGAGCTTTACAAACTTTGCAGTTTGAAGTGTTTAGCTGACACTTAACGTCAGTTTTAGCATGTGGGTATGCACCCACCCATCTGAAAAGATAAATGCATAAGACTAAGAGGTTTTTTTTTGTTTGTTTGTTTGGTTTGGTTTGTTTTGTTTTAGAAAGGAACACAATAACATTTTTTTTTAAGATTTTATTTATTTATTTGACAGACAGAGATCACAAGTAGGCAGAGAGACAGGCAGAGAGAGAGGAGGAAGCAGGCTCCCCGATGCGGGGCTCAATCCCAGGAGGCTGGGATCATGACCTGAGCCGAAGGCAGAGGCTTTAACCCACTGAGCCACCCAGGCGCCCCAAGACTAGGAGTTTTCAATATGATTAACTTTTTTTATGTGAATAAAATCTGTCTGAAGTGGTCCTCAAAGTGGGAGGCATGAGCTGTGCTCTTAATTGTGACACGTTGTACTTTGTAGGCCTGACAAATAGGGTAGCTCTTTAAATATCATTGAGCATACTGGAAAATTTAGAGCATACTCATCACCCTGTTGTGTTTAGAATCCCCTCTGTTTGTGATTCAGGCCGTGGTTGTGCAAGCACGATAAAAAGGTCTAATCCCTCGTGCTGCCAAACGGCGATCTAGGAAAGGCTGCAGAAATGGTCCAGAAGGTACCCATAGGCCATGGATTTGGAGCCTGATTCTGAAGAAGGACAAAGTCTAAAAGAGTTGCCCAGGAGACTGGTTAATTGATAAGATAAAGATAAGAGCAAAGATAGAATGAGAAATGGCCTAACCTTTCTATGTCATTATCCAGAGTAATAGAAACTAATAATCATTTCTGTTAATTATGAATAGCATTAAAATATTTGCTCCTTTAGAAATGACAGCTCTCATCTCGTTTTATGTGGTCAAGATTTACACAAAAGCATAAAATAGTCAGTATATTCATAAATGTAAACAGTTCTTTAAAGAGAAAATGTGCTTTGATGAGGGCAGTGATTATTACCACCTGACAGAATGTATGGAAGGCAAAGAACATTTTCCTACCCTTGAGAATGGTCTGAATCCCAGGAACTTAATTTTGTCTTTCTGAGTTAATCGAGTTCCCTCCTCTGTTTTTAAACTTTAAATATACGTTAATATTTATGTTTTAATATATCAAACAGTATGTTTAATGACAGTATTAATGTTTTAAAACTAGTCTTTAAAATAATTTTATCAAGTACTTTAAAAGTACACACTGATTTCATCATCCTAATTTGAGTGTTCTGAAGGATAAATGTGTTTATATATAGTGAGAGAGACTTAGGTTGAAAACACATAGGAATTGGATGGCCCAGTGGGTTGAGCCTCTGCCTTCGGCTCAGGTCATGATCTCAGGGTCCTGGAATTGAGCCCCACATTGGGCTCTCTGCTCAGCAGAGAACTGCTCCCCTACCCTGCCTGCCTCTCTGCCTACTTGTGATCTCTGTCTGTTAAGTAAATAAATAAAATCTTTAAAAAAAAAACACACATAGGAATGATATAGTGGTTAGGTACTTTTTATTTCTTTCCATATCTGAATTTTAATGTCTTTAGAAGTTTCTTAAGGAAACTACAGATTATTGAAACTTTATGAAATAGCATAGGAGTATTCAGTAGAGTCACATAATTTGCTGTATTGTCTGAGGTTTAAATATATAGAGAGAGACATTGGCTGTTTAATCACAGCTTGATTTAGTTCACATGTGTTTGTTTAAGTAATCCTAAATCTTTGTAGGGGTAACAACATAACCTGTATTGGTTAGGAAATTCCAGTTAATTTAGGCTTTTGGAGGCCAAAAAGAAGTCTTGCATTTACTAAAATAAATAATTTGTATTTTACATTAATTAGATGTATTAGGAGAAAGAGATTTAAAATGTAAATTTTTGGTATTTATGTTACTGAGGGATATTAAGTCCTCTAAATCTCCTTAAAAGTATGAGTACAGAAGGTTTTCTTAGAATCTTTTAATTTATAACCATAGCTGTAAGTAACCTTTTTAACTAAAGCAAAAGAGCTGACAGGTAATATCTCTGCTTTGCTGTGGACATACTTTCTTTATCCTGTAACTCAGCTGGGACACTGAGATCCTTAAACTAAAATTAGATTCTTCATTTTTTTTTTAACTTTTTTTTTCTGAAGGAAAGTTTTAAAAAAATTATTAGTAAATAGGAGTACTGTGTAAGTCTATTACTTTTTATGTAATAGGTTATATATTCTTTTTCTCCTCAGAAACCAGCTGTCTGATAATTTAGTTGAATAAGATATATGAACTTATTCCAGGTAGAAAACTACTTTACAGTTTAGTCTGCTAAACCCTAATTCAATATCCAACATTTGTGAAAATTAAAAGTGTAAACGATGGCACTTTTTTAAAGTAATAACTCTGGAACCTGTATTTCTCCCAGTTTAGGGAGAAAATGGATATATTCAAAGCATTTGGAGTTTTGGCTTATTTCTTTCTTAATTGTCCAAAAAGAGTTTTTCACAGATGTCCCAGAAATATAAGAACTTAACGATGCTGGGGCACCTGGGTGACTCAGTTGGTTAAGCGTCCCAACTCTTTTTTTTTTTTTTTTTAAAGATTTTATTTATTTATTTAACAGACAGAGAATACAAGTAGGCAGAGAGGCAGGCAGAGAGAGAGAGGAAAGCAGACTCCCTGCTGAGCAGAGACTCCCCCCCCCCATGTGGGGCTCGATCCCAGGACCCTAAAATCATGACCTGAGCCGAAGGCAGAGGCTTTAACCCACTGAGCCACCCAGGCGCCCAAGCATCCCAACTCTTGATTTTGGCTCAGATCATGATCTCAGGGTCCTGAGATTGAGCCCTTGGTCAGACTCCGTGCTCAGCTGGGAGTCTGCTTAAGATTCTCTGTCTCTCCCTCTGTCCCTCTGCACTTGCCGCCACAACCACCCCCAACACGTGTGTGTGCTCTCAAAAAAAAAAAAAAAAAAAGGAACTTAGTGGTGTGGTGTCTTTAAACAATTTAAGAAGGACTCTAGTATGCTTGAGAGATTTTATACTTTGCTAGAAATCTCTCAAGACATGAGTTGACTTGAGTTTTATGCGTCATACTAATACACTCATTACTTTTTGACAAAATCTGCAACTCCTACAGCCATACTACTTAGGCATCAGAAAGACTGCTGCCTGATTTGCCTGATTCCTACTCCCTGACCCATAATTCAGTGGGCTTTCACAAAAACGAAAAAAAAGAGCCTAATACTCAGTCAACAGAAGAAATTTTTAATATTAAAATTGATAGTTTTTTATCAGAATTTATTAGGCAAACTAGAGATTATACAGGACACTTACTTACCAAGGAAAGGAAACATTCTCACTGCTCAAAAAAGGCATGTAGAAACCTATTTCACTAAGGGCTCAAGAGTAAAACATAGATTCATATCTATACAGATGTTTTCAGCTTCCCATGTACTCCGTTGTCATTGGTTTATTTGTCTTCCAGGGAGCAGCAGTTTCCTTTTAAAGAGTTTTGTGTCTTACTACTTCATGTGCAGTACATAACTAAGCTTTGTAATTCCAAAGGGTTGCATTAAGAACGAAGAAAAATAGGGGCGCCTGGGTGGCTCAGTGGATTGAGGCCTCTACCTTCGGCTCGGGTCGTGTTCTCAGGGTCCTGGGATCGAGCCCCACATAGGGCTCTCTGCTCAGCGGGGAGCCTGCTTCCCCCCCCCTCTCTCTCTGCCTGCCTCTCTGCCTACTTGTGATCTCTGTCAAGTGCATGAATAAAATCTTTAGAGGAGAAAAAAAAAGAACGAAGAAAAATAGACCTAAGTAGCTTATGTGTAAAAGAACACAGGAGAAATTTAACAAATGGGATATAGGAGGATGTTATAAATTTATGTCCGCATAGGTTATATGCCTTAAAACTGTTCAAAAAGGTTGAAATGTTAGTATGGAAAGAGACACATGAAGCTAGAATTAACAGCAACAAAACAGCTACATAAATACCAAATAAAATAGAATTTAAGGCACAAAGCTTAAGTAGGATAAAGGATACTACATTAACAAGTCACCAAGAAGATGTCGTGAACTCCTATGCACTCAAAATCTATTAAGAAAAAAAGCAGTCTCCCACTGTGGTGCTCGGTGGAGACCTGGCCAAAGTACAGCGAGCTGTGTGCGTGCTGAGCAACACCGCAGCCATTGCTGAGGCCTGGGCTCGCCTGGACCATAAGGTTAACCTGAGGTATGCCAAGCGTGCGTTTGTTCACTGGTATGTGGGGGAGGGCATGGAGGAAGGAGAGTTTTCTGAGGCCCTTGGGGACATGACTTCTCTTGAGAGGGATTCTGAGGAGATTGGAGAGGATAGTGCTGAGGGAGATTGAGGGTGGAGAGTATTAGCCTTTCTCTACGATTTTACACTCCGTTGTCTTAGGACTGTCTTATTTCTGTTCTGGAAGCTGTCTGTTGTGGCTCTAACTTGTCAATAAAAGTGATGTTTCTATTTAAAAGTAAAAGAAAAAACTTGTAAAATTATGAGAAGTTGGCAGATCATAAATTTTAATGAGTTATTTTCAAGTGCCTTAATCAAAACTGATGGGATGAGCAGACTAAAGATTAGTAAGTATATGGAAGATTTGAACAACAAAAATAATCTTGATTTACTGATGGATAAAGCAGACCAGCATTAAGAAGTATATGATAGATTTGAACAATAAAAGTAGTAAGCTTATTGTAGTATATATGGAAACCTGTACACAAGAAATAGAGATAATTATTGTTTTAATACATATGAGACATTCACAAAATTTGACTGTGTAGTAGGCCATACAGGAAATCTTAGCAAATTTGAAAGATTCTATATCATGCAGAGCACGTTCTCTGGCCACAGTGCAGTTAAATTAGAACTATAAAAAGGATGGCTTAAAGGAGGTAACTTACCAAGTTGAAAAGCTTTCCCCAGGAATTTAAGAGGAAATAAAAAATGGAAGCTCTAAATTTGCTGTAAAGATATTGTATAGCAAAACTGTATTATAATGTCAGATGTGTGGGTTACAAATGCAGTGAGAAGTAAAGAGAAAATTACACCTTTAACTACATTAATGAAAAATTTAAGAATGACAAATGAATTGAGAATACCATTCAAGAAGCTAGGTACAGAATCTTAAGAAAGTAGAAGTAAATAATAATTGTACAAATTGATGAAGTAGAGCAAGGAAAACAAAGGACTTCAGTAAAACCAAAAGCTGTTTCTTTTTAAAGAAAAATTATATAGAAACAATTTTTATAAAAACTTTATAGAGCAGGCCTGAAAGGGAAAAAAGTGAAAAGGTACCAGTAAACAATAAGATGAATAAATAACAA
The DNA here is from genome assembly GCF_002288905.1 of Enhydra lutris kenyoni. Taxonomy (NCBI): domain Eukaryota; kingdom Metazoa; phylum Chordata; class Mammalia; order Carnivora; family Mustelidae; genus Enhydra; species Enhydra lutris. Next base: position 16,360,333 of record NW_019154092.1, read on the forward strand.
AAATGGGCATAATTGAAAACATAGAAATAGTGAATATATGTAAGAGAATGTATTCTGAACAACTTCTGCTGATACCTTTTTAAATCTAAAGAAATAGTAACTCTGTAGAAAAATTTAACCACCAAATAGGCTCAGAAAGAAATAGAAAACTTGAATAAACAAGTAATTATTAGAGAAGTTGTAGTAAAAAGATGATACCTTTTGAATGACATCAGGCTGATTTTTTTACTCACATACTATCAGCTCTTCGAGGAATAGATGTAAGTGAAAATTTTCAGAGGTTAGAAGAAGAAGAAAAGCAACCAGGTCCTTAATATGAGATTGATGTAACTTTTAAATAAAATCCCAGTAAGGATAGAACAGGAAAGAAATATATATATATATATATATATATATTTATCAGTCTCACAAATAGAGATGAAAAAATTTTAACTCAATAAATCAAAAGTAGTTATTTTGTTTAAGTATAGGCTAAATAGGATTTATCCCAGGAATGTAAGTTCAACATCAGAAAGATTAATACCAAATTAACAGCCTTACGGTTTAAAGGTTTAAATATTTTTTTTTAAGATTTTTTTTTTTTATTTATTTATTTGACAGAGAGAGATCACAAGTAGACAGAGAGGCAGGCAGAGAGAGAGAGAGAGAGGAGGAAGCAGGCTCCCTGCCGAGCAGAGAGCCCGATGGCGGGACTCGATCCCAGGACCCTGAGATCATGACCCGAGCCGAAGGCAGCGGCTTAACCCACTGAGCCACCCAGGCGCCCTAAATATTTTAAAACTGTATGATATCTCATATGCCAAGAAATTCTTACAGTAAAATCTAATGTTCAGTACAAAAACAGATCAGAAGTGGAAGGGGATATTCCTAACTTAAGGGGATTAATAAAAACTCTGTGGCAAGTATCATACATAATGATCAAACTTTGAGAAATATTCCTAGTAAACTCAAGAACAAGGCATGGATATCTACTAACTATATTTCTGTTTAACGTAATAGTGGTGGACCTAGTCATTTCAATATAAGCTACAGAGCTGGCAAATCTGGCTTCCCACCTGTTTGGTTTTTTTTTTTTTTGTTTTTTAAAAGATTTTATTTATTTATTTGACAGAGAAAGATCACAGGCAGGCAGAGAGAGAGAGAGAGAGGGAAGCAGGCTCCCTGCTCAGCAGGGGGCCCGACTCGGGGCTCGATCCCAGGACCCTAAGATCATGACCTGAGCCAAAGGCAGAGACTCAACCCACCGAGCCACCCACCTGTTTTTATAAGTGAGTTTTAGTGGAGCCCACAGCGGCTGTCTGTTTATCCGCATGTTGTCAGTGGCTGCTTCTGCACGGGCATAGCAGAAGGCAGTAGTTGTGATGGAGACTGTAGGACCTGCAGAGCCTAAAATAATTTACTAACTGGCCCTTCGCAGGAATTTGCCAACCCCTGCACTAGTGCTACATGTATTAAGTTGTATAAATTTCAAACATAATGTGTGAAAGTAGCTTATTGCAGAATAATATATCAGAGTTTGAACACATGCAAAATATCTCAGTATATTATTTATAGATACTACTTATGTAGTGTTAGTATAAATGTTCATGACAATCATAAACACCAAATGCACAGTAGCATTTACCACAGTAGAGAGAAAGATGGGGAGCAGAAAAGGGAGGTTACCGAGGAGGCTTCACCAGTTTCAGTAATAACTCTTTGTTTAACAAACATGGAACAGGTGAAAATGTTAGGATTTGATACATTACTGGATAGGGGGACATGAACGTTACATAACTTACCTGTACTTTTTTGAAATTTAAAATTTTTCATAATTTGAAAATTAAATAATTTGATACAGCTAATGTGTTAATGACAAGTCAGTAATATTTTAATGAGAATGCACTTAGTATTTTTTCTAAATACAGATTTTATGTAAAGTGATAGGAATGAAAAATTTCATACTTTAATTTTTCCAGGAATATTATTTACATATACAGTTTATTGACAGAAGGGCACAGAAAGACAACTAAGAAGAATAGCCTGATCCTTATTTAGGTTTAGAGTAATAATCAGGAATGCTGAGGCCTGAGCTGAGATGTGCAGTAAAGCTAAGGACAATAAAAGGCCCTTTGTTCAAGAAACAAAGACAACAAAGAAATATTTGACCCATGATGTAACTGGTGTAATTTTTTAAATAGCTAAAGAAAAGTAGAACTTAGAAAATACACATTATGGAAGAAAGAGTACAGTTGAGTGTGTCAGTTTGTCTCAGCTCTGTCACTAACTAGCTGTGTGATCTTGCAGAGGTCCTGGTTTTCAGAAGCATAATGCGAAGCAGTTAGCTTGAATGAGCACACTGGTCCCCTCCCACCTCTGATTCAGTGTCTTGTTGACTCCTGTTTTCAGTCCTTTGTTCCGATCAAAAAATACCTTCCAACAGAAATAAATGTGGAGGACTTAAAGCCTGAGGTAGATGAAGAGTTCGTACACAGCACCTAGCCACTCCAGCTCATTTCTTCAAGCCAGGCGGCTTGTCTGTCCTCACTCCTGACTGAACTACTTAAGGTCTTCGAACAGGCCAGTCTCTTACTGGGCTCAGAGTCTTGGTACCTCCTGTTTTTCTTCTTGCATACTCCAACTAGAGATTTGCTCCTGTGCTTTATAGTTGTGTTTTTACCCGACGGTCTTCCTAGACTTGCCTAGGCAAATGGATGGTGGAGCCTCTTACTGAATTAGCCAACAATGATGAAGAGCAGGCTTTGTGGGGAAAATTGCTGTTTTCCTTTGAACATGAAATCTGATCCAGTGTCAGTTGAATATTCAAATAGAGATAAATAGTAGCTTCTTTAAGTATACAGATGTGGAGATTAGGAACACAGTCTAGGTTGAGAGTGTAAATTTGTTATATAGTGTAGTTACCAGCTTATATATGGTAATTCAAGGAAAAATAAAGACTGAAAAGAAAAGAAAACATCATACTGAGTCCTGAAGAAAACCAATTAAATTTAAGGGGTGGGATAGTTAGGGAAGAGGAAGAAGGTTGAAGAGTAGCCAGTGAGATTGGAGGAAAACTGGGAAAATATGTCCTCATGGAAGCCAAGCACATAGAGTAGGATGAGGACTTGTGGGGGGGAAAAAAGCGTTCATGGGGCCAAGGTAGGGGGTCGAGGAAGAAGGGGTGTTCACTGAATCTAACAATAAGTCATTGGTGATCTTGGCAAAAACACTGTCAGTGAGTTGGTGAAGTAGGAAGCCACAGATTATGGCAAGTGGAGGGGTGAATTGAAACTGAATGTAGCCAATTCTTTGAAGAAGTTTGGCTGTTGAGTGAGGATGGGGAGAGGCTGAGGATCTCTTTGAGAGATCTCTTTGAGACTCAGTTAATTTAGGGAGATTGGGATGTCCAGATGTGTGTGAAGCTAAAGCTTCCAGTTTAATATATTTTTCTCATTGAAGGTGTCTGTAGTTAATGTACTGAGAGTGAGAGGGTGGTGAAGTAATGCTTGTGATAAGTCGAAAGGATTTGTTGTGGAGAAGAGGAGAGAGTAATAGCCTTGGAGAGTAAAGAAAGATCGCTGATTAGAGACCAGTTTTAAGATGGAGGCAAGAGCACAGCTGTGTTACCATCTGCAGAGCTGTGTGGTTTATATTTTCTTTCAGGCAGCTCCACCTGCATCCTGCATGGGAAGTCTTAGTGTTGATAGAGGGTGAGTAACTTAGTCTGATCTGGGGTTGCCATTTTGCACCGTAGATGTGACAGAAGTGTAGCACAAAGTAGTTGAAGAGATAAACCAAAAAGGCAGGACCAGGGCTCAGCCATCTGCAGCCACAGGCCAAATCTGACTGCTTGTTTTGTTTTTTTCATTTTAAATGTTTATAAAAGTTCCTGTGTAATATCTTATAATATGCCCCCTTGGCTCACCTAGCCTAAAATATGTACCAAGGAAAGTTTGCTGATCCCTTATCTCAACCAAAATAGGGTTACAGTAAAAACAGAATGGGACTGACAGGTGGACATAGAGGGTTCGGGGACTGAAGGTCTCAGTCAGATCTTGGGATAGCTGAGTAGGAGACTAAGAATAGGAGGCTGTAGTGAGAGGATTGTGAGTTCAAGGTCTCAGAGCTGGGGCAGCTGTGCTTGAGCTTTTGGCCATGGCAGTAGGACCACAGTAGAGGCCATGGCTATCCATGGAACTGTCAAGGAACTTGAGAGCCTGGGTCGGGATGATGAAGTCACCCAGGAGTTGCAGGAAAGGAAGTCTGGGAGTTGTGCCATTCAGATTGGGATGAGGTAGTTAATCTGATAAGTAACAAAATCAAAGTGTCAATCTCTAAAGGGGAGGCACACCAGACTAGAAGGCCAGTGATGTTTAAAAAGGTGAAAGTCAAGCAGAGAGAGTCTATCATATGGTTTCACTTAACTTGTGGAGCATAAGGAATAACACAGAGGACATTGGGAGATGGAGAGGAGAAGTGAGTTGCGGGAAATTGGAGAGGGAGACAAACCATGAGAGACTGTGGACTCTAAGAAACAAACTGAGGGTTTTGGAGGGGAAGGGGGGTCGGGGGATGGGTGAACCTGGTGGTGGGTATTATGGAGGGCACGTATTGTAGGGAGCACTGGGTGTAGTGCATAAATAATGAATTTTGGAACACTGAAAAAAAAAAATAATGAATGAATGAATGAATGAAATGTGGGGAAAAAAGGTGGGAGTGGCTAGTGAATGTTAGGTAATAGAAGCATAGCCAAAGGAACTTAGGATCTTCAACTGGATTCCATTCCTAGGGCTTTCAGGTGTCTTACGGGTTGGTCATTCATTTAAAATGATAGCTTTCCATTGTTGCTGTAGCTCAGGAAGGCCAAAGCAGGGCACCTTTTTTTTTTTTTTTAAATTTGATAGAGATCACAACTAGAGAGGCAGGCAGGGAGAGAGAGGAGGAAGCAGGCTCCCTGCTGAGCAGAGAGCCCAGTGCGGGGCTCAATCCCAGGACCCTGGGACCACGACCCGAGCCAAGGCAGTGGCCTTAACCCACTGAGCCACCCAGGCGCAAAGCAGGGCACCTTTGTGGATAATAGACTTCAGCGTTCCTCAGTGCTCTAGGGACATAATCAGCCTGACTGCCTTCATGCTGGAAGCCATTCTTACTGATCACCTAGGGGCAGGGTTGTTGAACAACTTTCTCGTAAGGGACCTTCAAGTCCTTTCTGATGCCGAGTCTGTGATAATACAAGTATGATACAGTTTTCTCTAAAATATAAGTAAATAGCCCACTTAATTCACAGATGATTTTTCACTTGTAATTCCTTGTTTATTACCATGCACCAGCTGGCTCTGTTGCAGGCACTTCGTAGGGCTACAAAAATGAGCATCCCTTGGTGTTATCTGTATACCACTCTCTAGCCATCGTTTCTTTATGTATGAGCAAGTGGCAGCCATGCTTTGACCTATGTCTGTTTCTGCTCTGCTTTATCTTGACTTCAGGACCACAGATGTAATAGTGCTATCTACCAACATAAATATCTCGTGGCATAAAATGCCTAAAAACTCTGAAGCCTTTGTTCCTCTGTCTTAGGGTTTGTGCGGTAATGCCTCATAGTCAGTGAGCCCTCATCAAATGTTTTTTTAATTAAAATCTTTCATTTCTACAATAGCATAACCTATACCTTTACAGAAAACTTGAATTTAATGTGTTTTGTGTTTGTGTGCCTGTTTTTCAACTAGTTGATGGATTTACAACTGAGTGACAGTAACTTTCGTCGACACATCCTGTTGCAATATCTCATTTTATTCCAGTATCTCAAGGGGCAGGTCAAATTCAAAAGGTAAGTTCATATGGGTGGGTAGTAAATGATTTCTAAACAGCCCTCTCTAAAAGAGGACTCACATACTGATATATTTTTCTTATGTATCAGACACATTTAATGCGTGAGGGTCACATCCCTGAAACCTTCCTTTTGCAGCAACTCTGGATAGTCAGAGGCTTTTCTTAGAGATTCTGGATGTTAGGATAGTTGTTTCAGAGAAAGGTGTTGACTAGATCTGCTGTCAGGGGCAGTCAGTCCTGCTGAGCACTGAGGTTGCTGGGGTCCTCAGCTGTGTGGGTGCATCTCTGTTCCAGACTTCCACCATTCACCTCTCCCCTCACTCAGGCATCTCCAAACCTGATGGGAAGACTAAGCCTGTAATACTTTCATGAGGTGTGAAGCGGTCTAGGACATTAGAACTCAAAAAAAGTGAAGTAAATCTTTGAAGACCGAGGAGTTCCAGTTTCTTTGGGGTTTTAGAAACCCTAATCAGCTCCTCGGCTTCCTGAGTACCTCCACCTGCAGCACAGCCACTGCCTCTCAACCTACCCATAACTGAAGTCGAGTTCATCATTACTTGATGGAGTTTTTAAGTTTGCAAAGCAATGTTGCATTTTTAGTTGTGTGAAAAACATGCCTTTACTACCTGCTAGCTTTGAGTCCCACTTTCATGACACACTGGGTGCAGTTCAGCTTTCAGACTTGTGATTTTAAGATGACACAAAGCAAGTACTCAAAATGGTATTTCTTATCCTTCTGTTGTTGAGTTTCAATATAGCAGGGCAGGAGGATGAGGGACTTTAGAGCCAGACCTAGGTTTGAATTCAAGCTTTATCTGTATGGTCTCTGTTTAATAAGCATACATCCTCATTCTGAGAATTAAATGAATAACGCATCTAAAGTGCTCATTCTGGCACAGTAGTCCGTCACTGTTTACTGCCTGGCTATAAAGCATTCAGTGCTAGTGAAAGCTGGAGTAATGGCACCCATTAACACTTGGGGTCTGCCTTCAGCTTTCTCTAAGGTTTTCTATTCTTGTATTTTGATTGCCTTTTGGAGCAATGTACTGAATGTACAACAGGGAGAGGAATATGTTGTTATTCTCTCTGAGGTTTTCCTTCCACGTTAAATTTCTTATTTTAGGAAACACTCATTGCTCTGTTCATAGTTAATCAGACTGATTGAGTGTCATCCTCCTTCATACACCTTTGTGTCTTAAATTCTAACCATCTTAAATGAAATGCAAGCATTTTCTCTTATAATCCCCTCATTTGTGATTGTTCTTACCTTGGTAATTTTTGACACTATTTGACACTTTTGGTTAACTTACCTATTATATGCCTTGGGTTTTTATAAGACCGTATATAAGCCTTAAAATTGAATATACATTGCTGTAACTCAAGCCCACTTTTGTTGCTTTGTTCCCTAGTTCAAACTATGTTTTAACTGATGAGCAATCACTCTGGATTGAAGATACTACAAAATCAGTGTATCAAGTAAGTTCAACATGCAACAAACCCATGATTGAACAAAATGGAAATTTAGAATTTTCTTTGTTTCAGCCCCAAATAGGAAAATAAGGATAAAGTTAAGCTCAGGTACAAGACCACAAACACTTCTTGGTCCTCTGCCTGCAAACCACTCCTATGATGCAGAAAGTTGTTGAAAGCTTAGTATATTCTTTCTAATCACAGCTACTATCTGAAAACCCCCCCGATGGAGAAAGATTTTCAAAGATGGTAGAGGTATGTGTTTTATATTTACATAGTCTTCTTAGCACCAAATAGAATTTCAAAGGCCTTCATTACACAAATTAATTTCTGTGTTTTTCCCAGCATATATTAAATACTGAAGAAAACTGGAACTCATGGAAAAATGAAGGCTGCCCAAGTTTTGTGAAAGAAAGGTAAATATATACTCATCTCAAGCACTATGAGAAGAAAGACATTTCAAAATACAGTTTGACGTGATTATTTTACATCATGTACAGATGTATGTATGTATTTCATATTAAAAAGTATAGGTTTAACTCTATAAGAATACAACCGTTTTTACTTCTAGTTGAATCTTTCACCTCAGATTTCTTGTCATTAAGTTTCCAGAACAGATTAATCTATTATTATTGGGAAAAAATGGTATATACCCACTCCTTGTAATTTGTCCCTGGATGTGGCATTTTTCTCTTCTGATGAGTGTTCTATAATAATAGAAAACGTTTATGTTTTTATGGGAAGAAAACAATAATTGAATTTTCTTTTACATTAAACACTTTTTATGTGTGCTATCCATTTGTGATTCCAGTGTTTTTTATTCACCACAGAACGTCAGACACCAAGCCAACAAGAGTAGCTCGCAAGAGAACAGCACCAGAGGACTTCCTAGGGAAAGGACCTAACAAAAAGATTCTGATGGGAAAGTAGGTTTACCTGTCTCCATATGTAGGATGGTATTCTTTTTTTTTTTTTTTTTAAGATGTTAGTGTAAGACCTCCCCAGTTTCTGTGTTTTTCACTTTTTTTGTGTGTTTGGTACATACATAGATGACTAAAACAGACCACATGCTCTCAATCTCAAGGGCCCTTTACATGGATTCACATAGATAGATAAGCTTCCATTTTGTCTCCTGCTTCCCAAATCCATGGCTCTCGACTGTTCTATTTTTTCCATGTCACAGACAGTATAATTGCTATTAGATTGATCCAGCTCACTTCCGGTTGCTGCAAGGTACCATGATCCTTCAATTTCTGTTACCTTCCAGTTAATGATTCATTGCTTTATATTCTGCTTGAATATTTTTAGAACAAATGATTGTTATCATTAAATACAAGCATATGTAGAAAGTTTGCCAAATACCAAAAATTAATGAAGAAAATTAAAACTCATTCTGTCACCCCCTAAAAATTCACTGTTTAAGTATTTTTGCAACCTTAAGGCATACTAGGATGATGTCCATTAAAAATGTATTTATGTGTCTGTTTTGTAGTGAGGAGTTAACAAGGCTTTGGAATCTCTGTCCTGATAATATGGAAGCTTGCAAATCAGAGACAAGGCAAGTTTAAAATGTTTCACATGAGGTACTGCTTTTCTCAAATGTTAAGTGAATGAAATTAATTTGTTATGGTTGATTTTGGCATAGCAGAGTATGGCTTCCCACCATGAAACACCTAGAAGTGTGGATAAAATACTTTTAGAAATCACAGGAAAATACAAATTCACAAAAGAAGAGGGTTAGGGAACCGAAAACCAAAGTATGAGCCAATATGGGTGTTTCTAGCTGGAAAGCTTGCAGATGCATCCCACTTTGGGGAGCCAGGGAGCTTGGGTTTTAAGAGCCATGAAGGACAGAAGGTAGGGCCTTCGGCCTGCAGAGTTGTTACTGAGTTTCCTTTGAATAAAGCTGAGGCCCTTGAAGCACTGCACTAAACATAGAAGCGCAGACTGGGGAGGAGGGACGTGCTCACTGGGCCAGGAAATAAGCTTGTCCATTTCTAACTGGGGTGTGGGTGAAAAGAAAAACAGTCCACCTGGAGAAACAATAACCACAGGTCTGCTGTCATGCAGTCCTCCAGTTTGAAAGGAACGCCCTAGCTGAGGGGGTGAATTCAGATGTCTCAGTCTGATGTTACAAAGCTTTCTGGAGGTCATACCTTCAACCTAAGCCACACAAGGATCCTACAGATAAAAGTCTGAAGATACTCAAGCATCTGAACTTAAAACATTTGAGAAAACAATGTACCATGAGAAAGAATCAGCAGGTAGAACAAACAAAACAAACAACAGAAGTTAGACAACCACTTCAGATAATGAAACCATCCAGTAAATACAGCTTAAAATAAGTGTATTTAAGATAGTTAAAGATATAAAAGAAGGAATTGAAACTTAAAAAGGAACAGGACACTCTCAGGAGCAAATAAATTTGAAAAAAACAATAATTCTAGCAATAAAAAAAATAATAGTCATTGAAATTTTAAGATTTAATAGGCATGTTAAATATTAGACTAGACACAGGTGGAAATAGGAATTAATGAATAAGAAATCACCAGGAAGGCAGTAAAAGGGATCAAGAGTTAGAAAATACAAAAGAGTGAGATCAAGAACAACAGAATGAGGAAATAAAGTGAGAGACAGTAACAAGATAATGACTGAGAATTCTTCAGAACTGGAAATGGGCATAAATTCTTAGATTCAAGAAATACAGGTTTTAAGCAGGATAAACAGAATAAATCCATTATCTCTACACTTTGTTGTAAAGTCACCAGAGAGAAAAACCAGACTACCTGTAAAAAAGCAAAATTAGACTGACAGCTGACTTTAAGAATAAAAGAAACCAGAAAATTGGAATGACACCTTCACAGTATTAAAGTATCAACCCAAATTTCTATAACAAGTTAAACGGTGGATCAATCAGGAGTGATTGAGACATAAAGTTACTTTCAGATTAAAACCATAAGAATTTGTTATCAACAGTTCTTTTTTTTTTTTTAATTTTTTTAAGACTTTTTTTTTTTTTTTTAATTTATTTGATAGCGATCACAAGTAGGCAGGGAGGCAGGCAGAGAGAGAGAGGAAGGGAAGCAGGCTCCCTGCCGAGCAGAGAGCCCAAAGCAGGGCTCGATCCCAGAACCCTGGTATCATGACCTGAGCCAAAGGCGGAGGCTTTAACCCACTGAGCCACCCAGGCACCCCGTTATCAACAGTTCTTAATAAAAAAGCTGTCAAAGAAATTGACCCAGGAAAACACTGAGTAAATTGCAAGAAGCATTGCTGTTCAAAGACATTGGTAAACATGAATAAATCTCATCAAGAACTTGCTGTATAAAGGCAGTAATAATTCCTAGTTGAGGATTATTTTAAAAGGTAGAACTAAATATTTGATAAAAGTAACATGATACAAGGAATGATCAGAATTAAAGAATGTTACATATGAAGATAGAGATAATGAATAACTCAACTTCTATTAAGCATGCTTGCTAAGTATGTAAAAGAAATAGAATATATAGCTTTCAGATGAGAACAAAAGGAAGTAAAACTCAAGCAATCAAAAATAGGCAAGGAGAAAGGTGCACATAAGAAACAAGTGATGGAACTTAGGCATAAAACAATATAGTTAAAAGAAATTCAGGTACAATAATAAAGGGAAATGGACTTTCTAGTTCAAAGATAGAAGTTGGTATTCTATTTTAAAAGCCCATCTAGAGTCTGCTTCTCTCTCTGACCTTCTCCTCGCTCGTGCTCTCTCTCACTGTCTCTCTCTCAAATAAATAAATAAAATCTTTAAAAAAAAAAAAAAAAGCCCATCTGTATTTTATTTATGAGAAACACCTAAAGGATATGGAAAGGCTGAAACTAAAAAAAAAAAAAAAAAGTGATATAGGAAGAATAGTTATATTGATATCAGACAGAAGAGTCTTAAAGGCAGAAAGCATTATTAAAAATACAATCAATGCAGAAAGATACAAGAAAAAATGCATCAGAAATATTCTAAGCCTTGTTTCTAAAAAATGTAGTTTCAAGAAACTGACAGAATTAGAATGAGAAATTAACTAGTCCATCATCCTGACACTTCATTTTGACACTTCTGCAAAATGTTTTACTAGAATTTTGACACTCAGTACTTTCAGTATTTAGTAAGTTTGCTCAAAAAAACTTAGGATTTAACAAGATGATTAACAGACTTCAGTCTTACAGAAAACAGAAATGCATTTTTTTTTTAATGATTTTATTTATTTGACGGCAAGAGAGAGAACACAAGCAGGGGGAGTGGGAGAGGGAGAAGCAGGCTTCCCCCTGAGCAGGGAGCCCGATGCGGCGCTCAATCCAGGACCCTGGGATCATGACCTAAGCCAAAGACAGACGCTTAACTGAGCCACCTAGGCACTCCCAGAAATGCATTTAAATTATACGTGAGTAACAAAATATATTTTAAAAGCTTTCAGATACTTCTAAGTAACGCCAGAATCAAAGAAATCATATGGGGCCCCTAGATGGCTCAGTCGGTAAAGCGTTGGTCTTTGGCTCAGGTCATAATCCTGGGATCCTGGGATCCTGGGATTGAACCCCACATCGGGCTCTCTGCTCGGTGGGGAGCCTACTTCCCCCTCTCTCTCTGCCTGCCTCTCTGCCTACTTGTGATCTCTCTCTGCCAAAGAAATAAATTCTTTAAAAAAAAAAAAGAATCATTTGCCAGTGATGCTGGTGGGAGCCTAAATTGGTACTGCCACTTTGGAAAACAATTTGGCAGTAACTAGAAATTAAAGATGTGCATACCGTACATCCTGACAATTCCACTCCTGGGTTGGTTGATCTTAAAATAGTTCTTTTAAAACTACAGGTTGAGAATTGCTGATTTGTGAAGTCAGTTTATTAATTGCTACTGACATTTTTTTTAGTGAAACAGAAAATGCATTTTTGTGAAACATTAGTTTTACTTACATATTATGATACACATACTTGCATTTATGTGTGTGTTTTTGGGTTGTAATATGAAGTTAATTCCTTACTGTGGGTTGTAGGGGAAGTTTGAAGACCATAGTGTCTAAAGAAACTAGTTCACCTGCACAAATGAGACTGGTACCAGAATGTTTATTTAGCAATGTCACAGCAAAAACGGGGGAACCACCTCAATATCAAAGGGAGAATGGATAATGTGTGATACGTTTGTGTAGGGGACTGCTGTACATCAGGCATCAGAATGAGGTTGAGGACTATTGCATCAGATAGACATGCTTCAGAAAAATCAGGGTTAGAAGTTTGAAAAGCTTCAAAACAGTATACACTCAATTTAAAAAGAAACACAAAAATACTAAGTGATAAATATCAGATTCTGAAGTGTGGCCACCTCTGGGGAAAGAGAATGAGATCAGAGAGGGGAGTTGTATTTGTAATGTTTGTAAAACACTACATAAATACTGGTAGATTTTTTTTATTTGTATACATTTTTATTTGTATATATTTTAATTGCATATATATATTTGTAGTTATTTTTATATATTTGTATTTGTAAAACACATACATATATATGGCAGTGCCTGGGAGGTTCGTTCTGTTTTTAGTCTTGATTGCTCGTGGTATAGTTGACCCTCAAACAGGGGTTAGGGTGCCAACCCCCACATAGTAAAAAATGCATAAGTAACTTTTGATTCCCCCAAAACTTCAGTAGCCTACTGTTGATTGGAAACCTTACTCGTAACATATACACATGATATATTGATATACAAAATATGAATACATTTTGTATGTTATATGTATTATATACTGCATTCTTACAGTAAGGGAAGCTGGAGAAAAAAATACTAAAATATTAAGGAAGAAAAAATACATTTAGAATACTGTATTTATTTTTTAAAAATCCACAAATAAGTGGACCCACACAGTTCAAACTCAGTGATGTTCAAGGATCAATTGTATAAGTAATTTTTAAACTAATAAATGGTTCCAAACACTGATCAATGATAGTCTGGTTGGGATTTTAGTGTCACCTTGCTTTGTCTAGTGTGATACATAAAAGAGTGGTGGTAAACTCCAGAGAAACCTTCCAGCCCTCTTAATGTTTACCAGTTAGAGTGTGTTATTGTAATGAAAGTTCTAAGATTGGGTGCTTGAGGTTTCCTTACAGAGCCCATTTTTCTAGTTTTTAGTCAAAGATGTCTTATAATCAGACCCTTGGGTCTTATTTGCTTGACTATCAAAATCTTATTTCTAAAACCAAATTCCAGAAAGATGCAATTAAAAACCAACCATGCTATCATGGGAATGACCTAAAATAAGCTCACAGTTAAATAAATCTCAGTGTGGCCTGGGTGTTAGTGTAGGTTTTATTAATTCTGGCTTAAAGAAAAAAAGTGCTTGAATACGGACACTGGATGTGACATTTTTCTCCTTGCTGGGGAAATTCAAATGCTTTGAAAGCCCCAGCTGCCCCTGTGACCAAGTAATATTATAGGATAGAGCCCAGTGACTGTTAGTGAGACATTACATGGAGTATAGTATATGACATGATGCAGGACCACACTGACTATTGTCCTCTTTGAGAAGTTCCGTTCTGAGTCATTTACCTCCTTAAAAATCGGAGTTCCTAAGTAATGTAACTAACTCAAGTGTGGGTAATATTAGAATCTTTCATTGCCATTATTTTAGGAGTATTTATTATTAAGAACAAACACATATGATCCTCACTAGTTGTTTTTTTAACACTCAGGGAATACATGCCAACTTTGGAGGAATTTTTTGAAGAAGCCATTGAACAGGCAGACCCTGAGAACATGGTTGAAAGTGAATACAAGTAAGTAGTATTTATTATGAGCTAACATTCTACAATATTTTTTTAGGAATTGTGTACATTAGAACACTAATCAAGGGAGACCATTGACAGGTTAGTACTTTTCCTCTTAGGTGAATTTATGTACCAGGTTCACGTAGGTACACATTCCTGATTTCAGTGGCCATGCCCACTGACCAGCATGACAGAATCACACTTGTTTTGAAAGTTAAGAACAGTCCCCTTGGGCCTCCACCTTCCCTCTAATGATCCTCTTTTCCCCTTCCAGTCAGTGCCTCCTGAGACATGTTGATAACCATTGCCTTCATTTCCTCACCTCCCGTTCCCTTGTCAGCTCACTGCCACTGGGTAGTCTCCCTGTCCCTCCACTGAAGTAGCGGTTGTCAAGGTCATAGCATCTTTTTTCCAACCTCCCAGCATTTCCCACTTTTCTCTCCTTCCATAATGTATTCTCTTTGCACCCATTAAACTACACTCCTGCCTCACTGCGTCTCAGCTGGCTCCCCTTCCACTCTGCCTAACTCCCAGATTTTGGAGTAACCTTAGGGCTCAGTCTCAGGTTTTTCGTCTAATCTAGGCAACACCACACAACCGTTTTTAAAGATTTTTTTTTTTTTAAGATTTTATTTATTTACTTACTTTAGAGAGAGTGTACAAGCAAGGTGAGGGGCAAAGGGAGAGACTCTCAAGCAGACTCCATGGTGAGGGTGGAGCCCTACGTGGGGCTTGATCTCACAACCCTGAGATCATGACCTGAACAGAAACCAAGAGCTGGGCACTCAACTGAGCTACCCATGTACCCCAGCCCCATGGCTATTTCTTTTCTTTATTTGAGAGAATGAGCACAAGCAGAGAGAGAGAAGCAGGCTCCCGGCTGAGCTGGGAGCATGACCTTAGCTGAAGGCAGATGCTTAACTGATTGAACCACCCAGGTTCCCCAGCCCCATGGTTTTAAATAGGCATTGTGGTGTCCTATTTTAAGGGCAAGGGCTTTGTCAGATTGCCTGGGTTCCAATCCAAGACACTTCTGTCACTCACTGGCTAGACTGCTAGGGCGACTGTAACCCCTTTCTGCTTGTTTTCTCATTGCTACATAGTAATAATACCCATTTCATGGGGTTATTCTGAGGATTAAAGAAGATGATTCACTTTGAACCACACAGGACATGTAGTTAGCACACAGTAAATAGAGTGCTGTGACTAGTGTGACCTTGTGACTAGTTACGAGTTGGTTACTGTGATCTCTTAATGAAGGATGCTCTGGTCAGTTCTCCAGCATGAGCATTGTGGTCTTTAAACTCAGAAAGTCTGGTCTCCTGCTTAAACTGTTTCAGTGACTGCCTGGATGAAACCCAGACTTCTTACTGGAGCCTAAAAGACCTCAGTCTGGCTGCTGACAACTTTCAGCCACATTTCCTTTAGTCATTTTCTCTCTGCTCTCGCTACACCAGCCAGGTTTCTGTTCTTCAACTCAAGAAGGTCGTTCCACTTCAGGACCTTGGCATTTGCTATTATGTTTACTTGAAACTTCTGCCCAGGCTATTCCTGTGGTATGGGCTCACTTCATCTCTCCTCTGAGATACTGCCTAAGGGCAGTTTTCCCTGGCCCAGAAGCTCCTCCTTACCTGAAATTTTCATTTCTTATGTTCTCATCCTTACCACTGTGTGAAATTCTTATACCTTGTGTTTATCAATAGCAGTGACACTTGCCAGTACATTCACACATTCACGGTCTGTCAGGGACTCCCTGAGCACTTACCATATTTACCTGTATGGTAGAAACTGCCCCTATCTCCATTTTACAGTTAAACAAAGTGAGGCAGAGAGTGAATCATGTATTGAAGTTCTCATCTAGTAAATGCCAGAGCCAGGAAATCACTCTGGCCTCAAGGCCCTGCTTCTGACTGCAGTGTCTCAAGTGTTCAGGGTACCCATAAGGTCTGAGTGTTGTTGAGTGAATGAAGGTTAGATAGTTCTCCACGAACCTTGGTTTCAGAACCTGAGTGTTATGCATTCCTGGAGAGTAAGAAAGTTTGTATTACTGGTGGGGAATTTTGAAAGTGCTTAAAAAGACTGAAACTGCTTAAATGGAAAGTTGTCAGAGCGATAGGCTGGTTAACTGATCAGGCAAAGCCTTATACCATGACATTAAGTTGGCAAGACCACAGTGTAAGAGTAGTTTTGCAAGTTTAGCACTTGTTAAAATTAGACGCTCATTTGTAAGAGAGGACTAAATAAACCAGGTTGCTACCCTTAAGAACTTAGGGGGATCTTCACAATTTGTGCTCTGGATTCTTCTGCAGCATGGCTGGTTCTGGAACATATTTTTAGCACTTGTGAGGTTTCCATTCTCCCTGTGCGGCACCCGCTGCTGTGCTCCATTCGGGAACAGTTCGTGGACTCTGTCATCACTGCTCACTGGGGTGTCCATTCATGCTTCCCCCTTTTTGTTTTGGAACCATTTTTATTCATTGAGTTTGTTATTAAGCAAATTAAAATGAGATGTTTATATAAACGGAAAATGACATATTGAATATGGTCAGAAGTCAATGTTGAACTTATAAAATACTCTGAAATTCACACCTGCAGATGGCATTGCAGTATATCAACTCACTGAATATAGTAAACCTATTTTTTCCAAAGAGGTAGATGATAACTGTCCTGCACACAGAACCTCATCACTATACACATACCAGCTTTTTATATTAAGTAAAATGTATATAAACTTTTCAGATGTGTTTGCTGCATAAGAACCTGCCTCATCAGATTCTGATTTCTAGTGTTCATTTGTAAGTGTACTGCACCCTTAGAGGTTCTTTAGGAATAAGATCAGAATAAAGAGAATGGTGCCTTTAGCTACTTAACCTAATTTACTGTGTGACATTCTATATTCTAACTGGAAGGCATATAGAAATAAAAGAAACCATAAATTACAAGACTGACATTTCTTTTCCTAGGGCTGTGAACAATTCAAATTATGGTTGGAGAGCCCTGAGACTATTAGCACGGAGAAGCCCTCACTTCTTCCAGCCAACCAACCAGCAATTTAAAAGTTTGCCAGAGTATCTCGAAAACATGGTAATAAAGCTAGCAAAGGAATTACCAGTAAGTAATATCCATCCGCATTTTCATAGTCTTTAGTTGTTATCTTACTTAAAAGTACTATCGCTAAGAAGCTGAATTTACAGTTCATCGCAGGGGAAAAAAAATCACCTACAAACCTTCATATTTAAGAATAAGGAAAAATGCATTTTGGTGTACATTTATAGGAAGTACATAAATTGATAAATTTTTTATAAAGCATGTAATTTTAAAGCTCACAGTATTTTGGTTAAACAGTTATCTCACCTGTAAACTCAGACGTGAATTTCTCCTGTCTGCCAGTGTTGTCCTTATCAAACAGGATCTTTTATGGGTAGCAGTAGGCACCTTGACCTTTCTACTCTGTTCTCTTTTCCAATAAAATTTTCTCATTGTATTACTACAATATGGTAAAACTATCCTGCAAAATTCCTCGATAATTTTTAAGGACCTGGTTGCTTCCCTAGTTTTCTCTAGTCCATTGTTACTGTACACTGGATGTTTGCAAATCATCTTTGATCTTCCCATACTCCTTAGTGGCTCCCTTTGTCCCAGGTGTGGGGGAAGAGGAGTCTTTCCCATCCACTCCTTCTCCAGGTTAACACCACCCCACATCCGTGATCCTTACCAGAATTTCACATGTAACATGCTCAAGGATAAAGTTCTGGGCCCTGTATCTCAGCCACTCATGTCTAAACCAGTAGTATCCCCAGTTATTTTATAAGTTGGCATTCTTTTAAACTTTCTTCCTCATTTTAGCCTCCTTCTGAAGAAATAAAAACAGGTGAGGATGAAGATGAGGAAGATAATGATGCTTTACTGAAGGAAAATGAAAGTAAGAATTGAATTTTCTTGGCTATTTTACAAAATTGGAAAAGATTGGGGTTCTTTGTTGAGAGGTACGTTATTTGATCTACTTCTCAACTTCTACCATTTATTTCAGCTGTTTCTTATATGAGGAATTTTAAACATTGCTTGACAACTTCTAAAATATTACACTTTATGCAATAAAATTTAGAAGTGATGGGAAGGGAAGTATTTACATTTGAAGGTGACTCACCTGTTAATGGAGGGGGGCAGTTAGCTGCTTTTCAGGGGAGGCCTTCATTATTAAAATAAAGGCAGCAGCTTCCATTTTAAAAGTACAGCTACCTAGTGATCATGTCTGTTAGAACAATATTTACCCCATGGAAAATACAGAAAGGAATTATTCTACTTCTAAAATAAAGCTTATGAAAGGTGGTTAATATTTCAGTGGCCCTGTATCTTCCCAGTTCTGTTGTATATTTTGAACTGTACATATCCTCACACTTTGTACATAATTCACATCTCCTGTGTTTCCTAGGCCCTGATGTTCGACGAGACAAACCTGTAACAGGGGAACAAATAGAGGTGTTTGCCAGTAAACTGGGCGAGCAATGGAAGATCCTGGCTCCCTACTTGGAAATGAAAGACTCGGAAATTAGACAAATTGAGTGTGACAGTGAAGACATGAAGATGAGAGCTAAGCAGCTACTGGTTGCCTGGCAAGATCAGGAGGGAGTACATGCAACACCTGAGAATCTGATGAACGCACTGAATAAGTCCGGATTAAGTGACCTTGCAGAAAGTCTAACTAATGACAATGAGACAAATAGTTAGCTTCTTTCTCTCTTTTTTTTTTATTAAAACTGTGATAAGATTTTGTTACCAAGCAGCATTTGATAAGAGGTCCAATGGTTTTGGTAAACAATAAACATTTTTATAACAGTTGTTGTACAGTTGCCTGGTGCTCCAAGAATAACAGAATGTGTACTGGCTCTTGATAACTGATCTCAGGGTTTTAGGACAAGGGAATAGGCTGGGAAGGTGGACTTCAAGGTCACCTATTTTTGTTAAAATATAATGAAGTCACTAAGCAATCTTTAGGGAGCATAGTGTTTCCTAAGATACACCATGCCAACTGCGTTTCCTACATGCCATTAGTAGTTACAAAATTTAACTTGCTCTTCTGGAAATCCCAGAATGACTTTCTGAAACCATATGACTGCTCTAGTCTTATTTATGCTTTAAAGCAGAGGATCAGCAAACAATAGCCCATTTCCCACTTATTTTTACAAGTAAAATTTTATCAGCACACAACTCTGCTGACTTAAGTACAGATCCTTTTATGCTACAACAGCGGAAGTTAGTTATGTCAAAGATCTGGTCTGCAAAACTGGAAATATTTACTATCCACCCCACCCACTACAGAAAATGTTTGCCAGCCCCCAACTTTAGAAGAAATAGGGTGAACTCTAAAAAATCCTAAGTCCTTAAAATAGGGATGATAACTCCCGGGACTGATGTGAAGTTTGAGATGTAGGTGAAAGTAATCTATAAATAGCAAAGCACGATGTAATAATGGCTGGAAACAGTACCATCTACTTTTCTTGTTCCCACTTAAGTGTAATTACCTTGTAAGGCTCTAACATTAGGGCATTATTGTTTTGTATCCTGAAAGCCTACTAAGTGGATATTATACCATAAATGTTCTCGCTTGGGCGTAACCTCACTGGCTAGGCAACAGTGATACACCACAGCTCTAATAGCAGAAGGGCCTCAGTGCTCTTGGCACAGCATAGAAGGCACACTCAGGAATCGACATTTTCTCAACCACTTTCCCTTCTCAACTTATATGCAAGGCTGAACTCTAAATCTTTTGTATTTAAAGATACAAAATTTAAAACACAGTATAGGTCCAATTTCTTAAAAAAAAAAATCTTTGGAATAATGCTTATTTGGATCAAATAAAATGAAATCAATTTTTATAAGGAATTACAATTTAAAAATTTTAATTCCACTCAAGGCATATACTTTGTTCTAAACCTACCTCATCTATCTACCAACTACAGCATCCTGCAAATCAGAAACTAGAATTCTAATTGCTAAATTTATGTCCTCAGAATTGTTCAGACCAAGTAAGCCTGAATAAGAAATGCAGAGTCAACAAGCATCATAACAATATCTAAGAATCATTACACTTCTTAGGGTCTCCTCCTCCCCATTCTAATCTACACTCTCCACCAAGGCAAAGGGAGTAATGATTACCAGTAACTACCATTTAGCGGAAGAAGCTACATACAAATAAGTTTCCCCGAAATCCTTATTTTATCCCCTAGCGTTCTCAGATACTATCACATTGTTCAAAGTAGAGACGAAAATGGCCACTATTCTCTAGGAATCTAATAGTTAACCAGTGCTATGCTCTGCAGAGCATGAAGACAGCATGAATATAAGCATAAGATTTCATGATAATCCCCAAACTTCATTTTATATACCTCACTCAAAATCAGAGACAAATAGCTAATTTCCTATCCTCTGTCTAGCAATCAAGGCCCTTGAAACAAAGGTGAGGAACTAATTAATTAGAATGTATTAAAATGTGAGAAACCTACCACACTGAAATATCACTTACTCTTGGCACTTTCACCATCACTTTAAAAATCATTGCTGTTATTCAAT
The DNA here is from genome assembly GCF_002288905.1 of Enhydra lutris kenyoni. Classification (NCBI taxonomy): domain Eukaryota; kingdom Metazoa; phylum Chordata; class Mammalia; order Carnivora; family Mustelidae; genus Enhydra; species Enhydra lutris. Next base: position 16,380,962 of record NW_019154092.1, read on the forward strand.
TCTGAGATAAGACATTAAGATTTTGGGACTAGACGAGAGTAAAGACATCAACTGAGCCAAAGAAAAGAGACCAATAAACATCGTTGCATTCAGCATCCAAAGAACTCCATTAATTTTACAACTTTATATTTCTTTTAAACAGAACATAATGTGAGAAGGCAGAAGAGAACATTTTTAAATGGATGCCTAACAGCAGAGTAAAACTAACCACGTGCAGCAACTGCTTGCTATTAAATATACCTAAACAAGCATAGCTCCAACACTCAGACAAAAGACTTGAGGTCAGAAGCTGTTAGTCCCTCTTTTTTTTTTTTTTATTAAATATCCTCATTTTCTAAAAATAAGCAACCAGAGCTTGTCAACGTTTTTTAAGGTTGATTACTACAAAACCATTGCAAAGTTAAATATACAAACCATAGTACATCAGAGAGACACAATAATGAATGTATAATCAAATGTACTATTACTGGTCACAATTTATTTTAAAGTCATGAAAAGCCAGCAACAGTCAGGCTGGACAAATACTTGATTGTACCCGTGTTTCCATGGGATGTGGGCAGCAGCACTGAGTAACACAATGAGAGCAACACTTACTTCCTTTCCACCTTCCTGGCAAAATTTTTGTTAGATAAGGCAAAGGATGGGCAGCTATGAATCACTGGTGGTTTGAACCATGCAAGAACAACAACAACAAAAAGAGTAATAGGTGTGCAATAAACATCTGATTGCTGAATCCTGGGCTGAAAAGGCAGGGGGAAAAATTTATCACAGAAGGCAATGGCTGAAAGGCATTTCAAATCAGAATTTTTAAAGATTAATGCAAGAAATAAGCTTTTTTAAAATGTCTTCCTGCAACCTTTGTACAGGGCAACACAGTCCCAAAGGCAATTTTCTTTTTTCTGTAATTTTTTTAGGTTGATCCAGAGTGGTCTGCTTCACCCTCTTTTGTTCCACATGAGAGGGGAAACACATAACACCACCTAAATATCTTCCTCTACAGCTCTGGATTATAGAAATGATCAACAAATAACATTTATTTCACACCTAAACATAAATAGCTAAAATGAAGATTACTGTTCACTTTCCTCTTCCATTATTTCAACTCTGCGAGGCCCATAGAGTAAAACATATGCTATGTGCCAGTCTCCACCACCAGAAAGCCGTAAGATATCCTCTGGTGTCACGATGCTGACCTTATCATCATCAAACTTAATCCATTCATCTAAAGAGCAAGAGAAGAAAATGAAATTAATATTTTATTACATGGTTTTCTCAGTTCCATTCCAAAAAAGGTACTGAGTAATTTTATTATGCACAGCAGTATTCCATTTGCCATACTAATAGTTTTCAAAGTGTGATCCAGATACCACTCAGGTTTTCAAAACCATTTCAGGGGTACCATGAAGGTCACAATTTTTTTTTATCACCACTAAAGCATTATTTGCCTTTATCCCCTCATTCTTTCAAGTGTGCTTTGGAATTTTCCAGAAGAAACAGGATGTGTGATAAAGCAAGAGACTAAATGCAGAAACAGGAGGATCCAGCTGTCTCCTAATAAGCCAGACAAAGCAGGCCTACAAAAACAAATCAATACTATTTCTTGCTGTTTTTTTGTTTTTGGAAAATACTGTTATCTTTGTTACTTATGTGGTATGTAATGGGTTTATTACGGCCAGTTTCCAATGAGTTAATTTCTGAATTTTAATTTCTATTATAGTAAATATTAAAGAGAATCCTCAAACAAAAGCTCTTTGTGGACCTCAACAATTAAGAATGTAAAGAGGTTCTGACACTAAAAAGTTTGAAAACTTCTGTGCTATAAAATTTGTACTAAGCTGCTAAAATAATTAACAATTGGGGAAACAAAACAAAACAAAACAAACCAGAAACAAAAAGCATAATCCTTACCTTGTTTCCTTTTCACCCATGATACATAATGGCCAGAAGAGCTAGACCTTCCCTGATGTGTTAACACTGCTTGTAAGTCATAGTATCCACAATTATTGGAGCCAATGTCTAAAGAAAGATGTAAATCCCACAATATTAGACAATGAAGAGATGTGCTTTCTCCAGCTAGGTAGCAAGCAAGAAGTCTGAAGGTTAGCCTATTATTAGAATTCAGTAAGATACTACAGTTCAAAGTTAAGGATTTATGGAAGATATTTTAAGAAGTATGGTATTCACAGAACTATAAAGACTGATTTTTACTGCATGTCTAATTTAAGGTAACATATTTTAAGAAATCTTTTTAAAAAAAGCATGATATCAAAAAAAAATAGGTAAGTTTGTCAAGACAGTAATTTTACCTTAAACACACAAATACACATAGAGTAACTCAATTGAAATGATTTTTTTCCACTTACCATCAGCAAAAGAAAAAGGCTCATATTTAACTTCCTTCTGGGGACTACTCTTTTTGTCACTCTGAGGGGAAAAAATTTAATTTTAAATCATGACACTGGAAATAAAATTTGTATTCTCAATAAGTATTCATTTCCACAAATATTTACTGGCGACAATGCAAAACACTACCTTACAAAATTACTAAAACGATATAACTATAGTTAAAACTATAAACCCAAAGGAGCTACACTTAAACAATATACAGTCTTGTATGCACAGTAACAGACCCTCTGATTCTAGGACAAACTATGAGCTGCTAAACCTATAGCATACCAGTGAATATAGCAGTACAGATAAACAGCTCTCTAGGGTAGGAAAGGAAAACCCAACTCTATATTTTTACCAAAATACTATCACAAACCACACAGGATTTAAAAAAAAAAAAAAGGTACCACAATGAAACAAGTCAAATTACTGCAAAAAAACGTTAAACCTACTAAGACATGGCCAACTGCTCAAATGAACTGAGTATTGAAAGAGACAGAATTTACTATTTTAGACAAAGATTTTTGGTGGGAATTCCCTGCCTCGACCCAGTTCAGTGTAATATAAAAATATTAAACTTATCTAGGCATATGGGCACAAAGTTATTAAAAACTATAATGATGATGAATACAATGCAAGTAGGTTAAAGATAGCTGGAGTGACAAGTTAAAGGCTCCTACAACAAAAAAATGGCAATTAAGTCAATGAAGACAACCATTCCTTTTTGTCTTAAAATTTCACATCTAAGGCAACCACAGAAAAAGGTATACAAAGAAAAGTATTTTTTTTTAAAATTGAAGGTAAGTCAAATTAGATTTCTTTTTTTTTTTTTTAAGATTTTATTTATTTATTTGACAGACAGAGATCACAAGTAGGCAGAGAGGCAGACAGAGAGAGAGAGGAGGAAGCAGGGTCCCCGCTGAGCAGAGAGCCCGATGCAGGGCTCGAACCCAGGACCGTGGGATCATGACCGGAGCCGAAGGCAGAGGCTTTAACCCACTGAGCCACCCAGGCGCCCCTCAAATTAGATTTCTATTACATGGTCAAGTAAACCTACAAGGCAATAGGGAGAAGTGAAAAACAGAAGAGAAAGCAAAATATAACAGATTTAACAAATCAAGTTATATTAATTAAATGTAAATGGTCTAAATATACCAATAAAAGATATAACAGTATATTAAAAAACATGACCAACTCTATGCGGTAAGAAACTCTTCAAATATAATAATATAGGCAAATTTAAAGTAAAAGAATACAGAAAGACATCATGCAAACATTAACAGAAACAAAGCAGCATTGACAATAGTAATATCAGAAAAGTAAACTTCAGAATAAAGAAAATTACCAAGGACAGAGAGGGGCATTGCATAATATAAAAAGGTCACTCCACCAAGAATACTTAGCACTCTTAAAGATGTATGCACCAAATAACAGAACTACAAAACATGCAAAGCAAAAGCTGACAGAACTGAATGGAGAAACACATAAAAGTCACAATTTAAGCTTCCTCACTCATCTCATAAAAACTAACAGAACAACTAGACAGAAAAACAGCATCGTTTTAGAACATGCAAGACCACCATCAACCAACTGGATCTAATCAACATCTATAGAAAATTCATTCCATTCAATAACAGTAGAATACAATTCCCCCCCCCAAGTACCCATGGAACATATACCAAGATAGATCACATCCTAAGCCATTAAGCAAACTTGAACAAATTTAAAGGAATTTAAATCACACAAGTACTTTCTCTCACAATGAAATCAAACTAGAAGCAGTAACAGCAAGATAATAGATAAATTTCCAAATATTTGGAAACTAAACCAGACACTTATGAATAATACAAGGTCAAAGAGAAGTCTCAAGGGAGATTTTTTAAAAATACAAGGAGCAGAGAGGTGCCTGGGTGGCTCAGCTGGGTAAGCAGCTCAGGTCTGATCCATGCCCTACACAGGGCGCCCTGATCCGGGAAGTCTGCTTCTTCCTCTACGTCAGCCCCACCCCAGGCCCTGCTCATGCTCTCTCTCATTCTTGTGCTCTCTGTAATAAATCAGTAAAACCCCAAAAAAAAAAAAAAAAAAAAAAAAAAAAACCAAGGAACAGAATGAAAATGCAAATAAATGTTAACAATTTGTAGGACACAGTGAAAGCACTACTGAGACAAACCTTATAGCACTAAATGAATACATTAGGGGAAAGTTTGAAGTAAAAAACCTAAGCTCTCACAATTTAAGAACCTAGAAAAAGGAAAACAAAATAAAACCCCAACAAGCAGAAGAAGAGTAGAAATCATTAATACTACAGAAATACAGAGACAAATCCATTTAGCCAGTTCTTTGAAAAGATCATAAAACTGACAATCCTCTAACAAAACTGACCAAGGAAAAGAAAAAAGACAAATTACTAGTATCAGGAATGAAACAGAGGACAGATATCATTACAGCCCCTGTAGATATCAAAAATAAATAAATAGGGGGACGCCTGGGTGGCTCAGTTGGTTGGACGACTGCCTTCGGCTCAGGTCATGATCATGGAGTCCCGCATCGGGCTCCCAGCTCCACAGGGAGTCTGCTTCTCCCTCTGACCTTCTCCTCGCTCATGCTCTCTCTCACTGTCTCTCTCTCAAATAAATAAATAAAATCTTTAAAATAAATAAATAAATAAATAAATAAATAAATAGGGCGCCTGGGTGGCTCAGTGGGTTAAAGCCTCTGCCTTCGGCTCAGGTCGTGATCCCAGGGTCCTGGGATCGAGCCTCACATTGGGCTCTCTGCTCAGCAAGGAGCCTGCTTCCTCCTCTCTCTGCCTGCTTCTCTGCCTACTTGTGATCTCTGTCTGTCTAATGAATAAATAAAATCTTTTAATAAATAATAAATAAATAAATAACTACAAGGAACAACTACAACACAAAATTGACAAGCTAGATAAAATGGATCAATTCCAAGAAAACAAAGTACCAAAACAAATCTAATACAAAACACATTATGTGAATAGCCCATAACTACAAAGGAAGGTAAATATTTAATTTAAAAATGTCTGGGAGGGGCACCTGGCTCAGTGGGTTAAAGCCTCTGCCTTCGGCTCAGGTCATGATCCCAGGGTCCTGGGATCGAGCCCCACATTGGGATCTCTGCTCAGTGACCGCCCCCCGCCCCACCGCCTGCCTCTCTACCTACTTGTGATCTCTGTCAAATAAATAAATAAATAAAATCTTAAAAAAAAAAAGTCTGGGGAAAAAAATCTCCAGGCTGACTTTTTCACGAATGTTCTACCAAATCTTTTAAAAAAAGAATTAACACTAATTCTACACAATCTCTTTCAAAAAATAAAAGAGGTAAAAAAGAAACAATGAACCAATTCAGCAAAGGAGAGGATACGAGATCAATATACAATAATTAATTACAAATAATCCCAAAATGAAATTAAGAAAGCAATGCCACTTACTCAAACATCAAAAAAGAATAAAATACTTAAGAATAAAGTTAGCCAAAGTACAACATTTATAGACTATAAACTATAAGACATGTTGAAAAAATTAATGAACATGCAAATAAATACAAAGACATCAAATTCATGGACTGCTGAGACTTAATGCTGTTAAAATAGGAATCCTTCCCAAATTGATCTACAGATTCAATGCAATCCCATCAAAATTCCAACTGTTGTTTTTTTTTGAAGTAACAGACACGCTGATCCTAAAATGACAGAAATACAAGAGATTCATAAAGCCAAAACAATCTTGAAAAGAAGAAAAGCTGAAAGTCTCAGACTTTGCTGCAACCTTACTACAAAATTACAGTAATCAAGACTGTGGTACTGGCATAAGGAAAGACACAAAGACCCGTGGAATACAACTGAGATTCCAGCAATATATGTATCTATAGTCAACTGATTCTTTATACAAGGGCCCCAAGACCATTCAGTGGGGAAAGAACAGGCTACGCACACACAATGGAATGAATGTAGATATGCACCTCACCCCACATATAAAAATTAACCTGGAATGGATCAAAAACCTAAATGGGAAGAACTAAAACTATAAAACTCTTAAAAGAAAAACAAATATACATCTTTGCCTTTTACTAGGCAATGGTTTCTTAGATATGACACCAAAAGCAAGAACCACCAAAGAAAACAATACACTGGAATACCTAAAAATGAAAAACTTTTCCTCTGCAAAAGACCCTTAAGAAGATGAAAAGACAAAGACAAAGGCAAGGAGAAGATATATAAAAGCCATGTATCTGACAAAGGATTAGTATTTATAATATAAAGAACTCTCAAAATTCAAGAGTGAAAAATAGAAAAAAATAGAATATGAAGAAATATTTCACCAAAGAGGATACACAGATGGCAAATAACACATGAAGACACATTGAACATCATTAGCCATTAGGAAAAAGCAAATTAAAAAAAAACCACAATGATATATCACTGCAAACCTAACCAAATGGCTAAAATAAAGAATACTGACACCACCAAATTCTAGCAAGAATGCACAAAGTGGATCAGTCATATACTGCTAATGAGCATCTAAAATGGTATAGTCCCTATGGAAAATCTTTGACACTTTCTTTAAAAATTAAATGTAGGGGGCGCCTGGGTGGCTCAGTGGGTTAAAGCCTCCGCCTTCGGCTTGGGTCATGATCCTGAGGTTCTGGGATCGAGCCCCACATGGGGCTCTCTGCTTGGCGGAGCGCCTGCTTCCCCCTCTCTCTCTGCCTACTTGTGATCTCTGTCTGTCAAACAAGTAAAATCTTAAAAAAAAAAAAAATTAATGCTATCTAGCAATTTTACTACTGGGTATCTATTCCCAGAGAAATGAAAGGTTATGTTTACACTAAACCTGGTACATGAGGGGCGCCTGAGTGGCTATATCGATTAAGTATCTGCCTTCGGCTCAGGTCATGATCCCAGGGTCCTGGGATTGAGCCCCGCATCGGGCTCCCTGCTCAACCCAGAGTTTGCTTCTCCCTCTCTGTCCCTACCCCTGCTCATGCTCTCAAATAAATAAATAATATTTTTAAAAAATTGTACATGAATACTTACAGTAGCTTTATGCAAAATAAATGAAACTAGAAAGAATCCAGCTCTCCTTCAACAGCTGAACGATTAAGCAAGATATGGCATATGCATACCATGGAATACTCTCCGGCAACAAAGAAGGAGCTGCTGCTATACAAAATGACCTGGGCTAATTTCCTGAGAATTATGTATGCGGAGAAAAAAATCCCAAAAGGTTACATACTATATGATTTTATTTATATAGTGTTATATATATATAATATATATGGATATAAATATTATATATATAATGGGTATATAGATATAGATATACAGATATCCCATTTCATATCTTAAAATGACGAAACTACAGAAATGGAGAACAGATGAGCAGTTGCTAGGAATTGAGGAGGCGGCAGGGGCCAAAGGAAAGTGGGTTTGGCTACAAAGGGGCAGTATGTGGAATCTTTGTAGGGATGGGAATGTACTGTATCTAGACTGCATCAAAGTTAATATCCAAATCATGATACTGTATTATTGTGTTGCAAGATATTACCACAGGGTAAACTTGGTAAAAGGTATCTGGATCTCAACTTTTTCTTTTTAAATATTTATTTATTTGACAGAGAGAGAACATGCACACAAGAAGGGGGAGTGGCAGGCAGAGGAAGAAGAAGCAGGGAGCTGAGCAGGGAGCCCAATGCAGGGCTCAATGGCAGTACCCTGGGATCATGACCTGAGTTGAGGGTGGTCACTTAACTGAGCCACCCAGGCACCCCTCTTCATATTATTTCTTATAAATGCATGTGATTCCACAATTATCTCAAAATCAAGTTTAATGTTTTTAAAAAAAGCATTTAACACACACACACACACACAGCAATTGCAAAAGAATATAAATATATATAATATCACACAGGAAATATTTCTAGTTTCCAGAAAGATCTTTTTCACCGTGGAGGGGGGAAAATCCAACATAGTTCAGCTGTACCCTAAAGTAATACAACTTATTAAAGTTTCCTAAGGTTGTGATTTTAGCAGTTACAGGCAGGCATACAAGCAGCACTTATTAAAAGATACAATATATCACACCTGTCAGAATGGCTAAAATTAACAACATAAAAGAACAGTTGTTGGTGAGGATGCAGAGAAAAGGGGAACCCCTCTTGCACTGCTGGTGGGAAGCCACTCTGGAAAACAGCATGGAAGTTCCTTAAAAAGTTAAAAATAGAAATACCCTATAATCCAGTAATTGCACAATTAGGTATTTACCCAAAGAATACAAAAAGACAGATTCGATTTGAAGGGGTACATACATCCTGATGTTGATAGCAGCATTATCCACAACAGTCAAACTATGGAAAGAGTCCAAATGTCCACTGGATAAAGATATGTGTACACACACACACACACACACACACACACACACACACACAGGAATATTACTCAACCATCAAAAAGAAGGACATCCTGCCATTTGCAATAACGTGAATGGAGCTAGAGTGTATTACACTAAGTGAAATGAGTCAATCAGAAAAAGACAAACACCATTATGATCTCACTCATGTGGAATTTAAGAAACAAAACGGATAAACAGAGGGGGAGGGAGGAAAAAAAAAGAGAAACAAACCATAAAAGACTCTTAACCATACAGAACAAAGTGAGGGTTGATGAAGGGAGGCAGGTGGGAGATGGACTAGATGATGATGGGCATTAAGAAGAGCGCATGTTATGATGACCACTGGGTGTTATATACAAGTAATGAGTCACTGAATTCTACTCCTGAAACCAATACTGCACTCCATGTTAACTAACCTGAATTTACAAAAAAATTGAAAGATACACTTATTTAACTATAGGCATAGATGAGCCAATATTCTACACCACTAATTCCATCTAAAAATAGAGGTAACTCCATGACTTACAAGGAAAACAGTAAAATATACTGAAAATACTGGGCAAGATTTTATGTGAAATGCTCTGAGGAGATACATATAAAAGGAATACAGGTTAGAGATTACAGGAGAAAAGAAAATATTAAGCTTACTCTACCATAAGGGGCCTATTTACCATAACTAGAGTCCTTTTTCTTACACTAAAATACACCTAAAACTTTGTGTATGTGCTAAGTAAACTACAGGTTCATCCATTTTTACTAAGAGATTAACAAATTACGGACATTAACAAGGTAACTGCTGAATATTAATTAAACTCTGAACTATTAAGATGAGAAAATGAGCAAAAAGAACCTACTGTCTTTGGCTGCTGATTCACTTTTTTATCTTCTAGATCCTTGAATTTTGATCGAAAAGAGACCATTTTCTCCTGAAGTTCTGGGGTACACAGTTCATACACATCCAACATAAGAGGAAATTTTACATCCTATACAAAAAAAAAATATGTGTCAACACCCTTATAAAAGTAGTTATTTAAAATATCTTCATGCTTTTACAGTAGTACTTTCATAATTCAAATGAAGTTGAAAATAAAATTTATTTAAAAACCACTTGGAAATCTATGCAGCTGAAAACATCATAGTGCCTATTTTCAAAATCAGGTGCCAATTTTTTTTAAAAATAAGCTCCATGCCTAATGTGGGGCTTGAATTTACAATCCTGAGATCAAGAGTCGCATGCTCTTCTGACTGAGCTAACCAGGCACCCCCTGGACCTAACTTTTTAAGATTAAAAAAATTTGTTTAGCTTTTTTTCCAATTAAACCCATGACTCTGAGCACAGAAGAGTTACCAAAACATACATGACAAAAGAAGCATTTCAGAAATACAGCACATCAGCCTCTGTGAAAATAATGGATACCTGCAACTAAAAATGAAATCAATTTACAAATGGGGGTCACTTAATGACTTTTTGTAATGTGAAATACACCTTTACACAGAAATAAGTGATACGGTTCAATAACTAATATTAATACATAAAGTTGGGGTGCCTGGGTGGCCCAGTGAGTTAAAGCCTCTGCTTTCAGCTCAGGTCATGATCCTAGGGTTCTGGGGTCGAGCCCCACATCAGGCTCTCTGCTCAGCGGAGAGCCTGCTTCCCCGCCTCTCTGTCTCTGCCTGCCTCTCTGCCTACTTGTGATCTCTGTCAAATAAATAAATAAAATCTTAAAAAAAAAATACATAAAGTTAACAGTATTAAATATTCTAAATACATTTAACCTTATCGTATAATAGTAAGTATATCTGAAATTGTATTATGACTTTTAGCTCAGGAGGTTAGGATTACATTTACCTCTCCCAGGGATCATGGAGTATGGATAGGTAGCAGAGCTACAGTTTTACAAAACAGTTACATCATAAGGTTGGCTCTTACTCAAGAAACTACAATTATTGCACTAGAGAATGCAGCATGCCTTCTTCCCCACACTCCCATCCTCCAAACCTGCTGGGTCAGTATCTGTGGAGTTGAGGATCTGGTCAAGAGCAGTATTTCTGGGGAGTGGAAGGCATCCATGAGAACTAATTGGGAATCTTTTGAACAATTTTTAGGACCTCTGGCCCTACCTAGTCAAACTCTAGGGGTGGGCTGGTGGTGAAAGTCAGGCATGTATATGTTTAAAAATAAAAAGGATGGGGTGCCTGGGTGGGTTAGTCAGTTACTCATCTGTCTTCAGCTCAGGTCATGACCCCAGGGTCCTGAGATCAAGTCCAGCATCGGGCTCACTGCTCAGTGGGGAGTCTGCTTCTCTCTCTGCCTCCTGCTCTCCCTGCTTGTGTGCGCTCACTCTCTAACAAATAAGTAAAATCTTAAAAAAAAAAAAAAAAAAGAAAGAAAGAAAAGAAAAAAAAGAACCACTTGTCTAATGTTAATAACTTCCATACTTAGAATATTTCAAATAAAGTTTCTCCCTAAAGGAAGAAAGAAATCTATTGTGAATTAGGGATTGCTGTCAAAGAATTACAATGTTTTATTATACTGAAGTTCATTACTAACCTTAAGAACTTTAGCATTCACAGATTCCTTCTCTTTATAAAAAAATCGAACCATCTGAATAGTCAAGTAAGCAGGTAGTCGGCTGATCTTAGACTGAGGGAAAAAAATGCAAGAAATCCTATCACATGCAAATACAACACAAGTTTTTAATGCCTTGGTTTGGCAAAAACAAAGACTGGGTAAAATTTATTGGAAATTTTTCATCAAAATGGATTTAATTTCAAAAGGAATGCACAACTTACAGATTTGATATATAAAGCATTTCTTTGCAATGTTGGAGACTGTTTAGTGATTTCCTCCTGAAGTCGCTAAAAAAAGAACATAACAGGAGACCAAACATTTTCAGTTTTAAAGAATATTTTTCTAAAAAAAAAAAAAAAAAAAAAGAATACTTTTCTGCAATATAGAATCATACTTTTTTTCCTAAAGTAAGCTCTACACCCAAAGTGGGGCTTGAACTGATGACCTCAAGGATCAAGAGTCACATACCAGCAAGGTACCCCCAGAAGCACACTTTTAGTTCTTTTAAAAATTAGTATTCCTTAACAGACAACATACATCGATGGATTCATACCACTGAAAAATAATTTCAATGAAGACTATGTAGGAAAGTTTTTAGATATGAGTCAGTTCTTAAAAGGTATCAATTTATACTGGTGTGAACTCCTCAGAAAGTAAATAATGTTTGAAGTTTTAAACTGTAACACAAATGTTGCTCAGATTCTGAGTTTACAATGTATTTTATATAACATTAAAAAGCCTTTATGGCTTCTGCCTATATACAGATTATCAGAATACTCATGCAGAAGGACAATTATGAGAAGGGAGGAAACCCCTGTTCTTTATTCTTTATGTATAAAAGCCTTCTAGAAGCAATTATTCTCAAATGAGAAAAGTCACACAGAAAACCTGTTAATCTAACAAATGTGGAGTAGACTTTAGCCACTATACATATCTTAACCATTGTGTCTGCCTTTCTATTTTTTACAGCCTGTGTGACACTCAGCGAGACAGTTATCCCCTCCGGGCATCATATGGAAATGATGATAATACCTATATCATAGTGCTGTTGTTAGAACTACGTAAGTTAGGTACATGTAAAAAAAAAAAATGGACAACCATTTGGCATATATTCTATATTCAACAGACATAAGCTACTATTTCTAATTTTATAAAAAAAGCACTACTAATGTGCTCTGCTTTGTAAGAACATTAATACACAAGAAATTAGAGTTAAAAATTTACTGTTAATGTTCACTGTAAGCACGTTACTTGTATAAAAAATTAATTTTTAAGAAAATTACTAATCTCATTACAAAAGGAATCACTGTGTACCTTTTTAACATTTAATCAAGTCTGTTTGGCAACAAAAAGGTAAAGAAATATGGAGTCAAATCACTCTAGAATAATAGGAATCAATGATGATAATGCATCTAAACAGTGGGAAAGATAACACAACATCTCATAAATACATGCTTCTCAAGAACATGTATCTGGTGTGATGTTATTCATCAGGTAAGCTACACATATTATCAATCCAATCCACCATCCAATCACTACCAATCCACTATCATCTAAAAGCTCCAAGTAGATCTAGTTTTTTTCTGGGATTTTATAAAATTATGAAGAAAAGTATCATCCTGGAGAGTCCCTGCCAAAACATTCCATTCTATACCCTCCAATTACACTTATACTTCTTGTTTTGATGTCCTGAAACTTGCACATTATAACCTGCTACAGTGCTCTTAGTGATTAGCTATTATTAAGCTTTTAAAATGAACTTCTCTTAAAAGTATGCCTCACTACAGTCCCCCTCAGTATCACAGGGCAGAGAATATTACTTTCTATTTGCCTCTTATGTCTGCATTTACCAACCACTCCCCTAACTGATCTTACCCTGAACTGTAGATGGGAACTCCCTAATGACAAATTATTTTGTTTATCAATGCAATCCCTCCCCAATTCATTGCCTATCCTTCAAAACATGTACATATTTCCCAAACCATATCAAAGTACTAAATTCACAAGCCAAACTTTTATATTTTATCAATCTGCTCATTAGAGTGCATTCTATAGTATGAAAATGGGGAAAGAGTGCTAACTGGAGAATCAAGTTCTAGACCCAGCTCTGCCACAAAGCAATGAAGTCACTTACATTCCAGGGCCTCAGCTGCAAAACTGGTAAAAGGCAGAGGGCCTACATGGCCTGATTTACACAGTACGATCCCAGTTTATACCTTGTCATTACTAATAAACCCTCATTAAATACCCTCAGAGGCCTCCTGCGATGCTTTTGTTTGACCTAACAATACACAACCTTGTGTTATGTGTGTTTCTGTTTAATGACAATTCATGGTCTTCACAGCCAACTATACTATAACTCATCCCTAAATGAAGCTTATCCAACATTTTCTCCTTAAGGCTTATCTAAATAAACATTCACACAGAGCCTTCTTGGGCTTAGAACACTAGACAGCACTTCAGAGATATGGCTGAAGACCTATTTTAAATAGCACATCACCAATAAAAAGCACAAAATTGAAAAAAAAAAAAATGTAGGTACTAAAATTACTATAAAAGGACATTTGTTAACAGTATGAACTGAAACAAGAAAGCAAAGCATCACCTTTCTGGAGCTCAGGTGAGACTGTCTGGCAACTCAAAATTTTTGCCAATCAGAGCAGGTCTACAAATGACCCTGAAAGCACCCAAGTACTGATGTTGAGAGTTACAAATACATTTTAGCAAGTAAGTGCATCTGCAAATACAGAATCCATTTATAATGAGGATCAACTGTAACTGATCTTACCAATTTAAGTCCTGTAAAAAGATACTTGACTTCTTGATTGATAAAACAGCTAAGCTGAAGCTGATTTTCCTTTCCTTTAGTGACCTCTTCTTCTTCAGATTCTGTACATTTCATGCTTTGAGAAATAGGATAAGGAATATCCCAACAGGTAATCAATCTGCTATAATATAATAAATTATATCTTGAACATAATAAATTATCCTCTTGCTATTAAAATTAATAGCATCAATATTTGCAAATGATATCTGATACAGGGTGAGTATCCAAAATATATAAAGAACTTATACAACACGAAAATAATAATAATTCAATTTAAAAATGGGCAGAAGATATAAAGAGAATAGACATTTCTCCAAAGACACAGAGAAGGCCAACACATGAAAAGATGCTCAATATCACTCATCATCAGGGAAATGAAAATCAAAACCATAATGTCACCTCACACTTTATCAGAATAGCTAAAATCAAAAACATGAAAAACAAGTGCTGGGGTCCCTATGTGGCTAGTTGTAAACATCCGACTCTTGATTTCATCTTAGGTCGTATCTTGGAGTTGTGAGATTGACCCCCACATCAGGCTCTGCACTGGACATGGAGCCTACTTAAGATTCTCCCTCCCCCACCCCACCTCTCTCTCTCTCCATCTCTGAGGGGGGGCAGAAAATCAAGTGCTGGCGAGGAAAAGGAACTCTCATACACATCTGTGGGTGGGAATGCAAACTGGTGCAGCCACTATGGAAAACAATATGGAGTTTCCTCAAAAAATTAAAAATAGAACTGCCTTGGGGTGCCTGGGTGGCTCAGTGGGTTAAGGCCTCTGTCTTTGACTCAGGTCATGATCCCAGGGTCCTGGGATGGAGCCCCGCATCAGAGTCACTGCTCAGCAGGGAGCCTGCTTCCTCCTCTCTCTCTGCCTACTTGTGATTTTGTCTGTCAAATAAATAAGTAAAATCTTTAAAAAAAAAAAAAAAAAAGAACCCCCTCAAAAAATTAAAAATAGAACTACCATTTAATCCAGTAATTCCACTACTAGGTTTGCACAAAGAATACAAAAACACTACTTGAAAAGACATATGTACCCTTATGTTTATTGCAGTATTATTTACCATAGCCAAATTATGGAAGCAACCCAACTATCCATCAATAGATGAATGGATAAAGACGATGTGGGAGGTATCTACAATGGAATATTATTCAGCCATAAAAAAATGAAATCTTGCTATTTACAACAACATAGATGGATCAAAGGTATATAATAAAAGTGAAGTAAGTCAGTCAGAGTAAGAAATACTATTATTTCACTCTCAACAAGAATAAAGGAGGTGGGTGAGGGTCTGGATGAAACAGGTGATAGGGATTAAGAGTACACTTATTGTAATGAGCACTGAGTAATGTATAGAACTGTTGCATCACTATATCATACATCTGAAACCAATGTAACACTGTATATTAATTACACTGAAATTTTAAAAATAGCATTATCCACTGGTATTTTAAACATTTTGTTTTCCCACATTTGTTTCAACATATTTTAAAGTGCTTCATGCAATTAACAGTATGAGTAATGAATAATAAAAGTAATGAAAGGATAAACTAAACAAATGTAAGTTGGTACTTATACAGTCTTTTTTTTTTTTTTAAAGATTTTATTTATTTATTTGACAGACAGAGATCACAAGTAGGCAGAGAGGCAGGCAGAGAGAGAGAGGAGGAAGCAGGCTCCCCACCGAGCAGGGAGCCCAATGCGGGGCTTCATCCCAGGACCCTGGACCATGACCTGAGCCAAAGGCAGAGGCTTTAGCCCACTGAGCCACCCAGGTGCCCTGGTACTTATACAATCTTAAAATGGTTTTAACACAAAAATATATAAAAAGAAATCTAAGTTTCCACCCATGACCTAGAAAATAGTCCTTCCCTGAATTCATGTTTTATGAATTAGTTCAATCTTATATATAAAATCTGGCTGATATACTCTGTTTCATACAATAAAAAATTAATTTCCTATGAAGTGAATTAATGAGGCTGACTCTGCTAAAGATATTCTTAGGAAAAAATAATATCCTTAAAGTATACATTTATCTAACTTTAGGATTACTCTGATGGGGTATTTTTCCAAATTCCTAAGTTTCATTATATCTTTTAGGCATAAAAGCCTCTGAAAAATTTATCTATATACCTCACCCACCACTCCAATGAGTCAACAAGGCTACTGGTACCAATTCACTTCGAGTAAGTTATGAGTACATCTCTACAAATCTTGGCTCATAAGGATACGTAGTTTCAAATTCAACTCCGAAGAACTGATCAATTAAGCTTTTCTTTTTAGAAGGTGTCACTGCTGATGCAGATGAAGAATCTGTCTGCAAAAATTAAAATGAAATAAAAATTCTAATTTTTCTTTATATAGGTACTAATGTATATTTTCCCCACACAATCCAGTTTAGTAAATACATATTTAGGCTTTTAAAAATGTAATCCCTTTCTGGAAAATCCTTCTACTGTTCAAAAAACACTACCAAAAGACTACAGATGCTCAGTAACATCAATTAAGTTTAATAAACAATACAATGCACTCAAGTGTGAAATGCAAGCTTTCAAATTCTAACTACAGGCTGAGCATCCAAAGTATTCAAATACATGTCTATTAGGATAAATTTATTTCAAGCTTTTGGCATGGGGGGAGTATAATTATCAAGGTATAATGAAAATCTATAATCACAAACGTGTCAATTACCTCTTTAACAGAATCATCCTCTATGGCTTCCAATTTCTGTTGCAATACTCGCATCATTTGTATCCAACATTCATTAGCATCCTGTAATTTAAAAAATGACAAAGTAAATAAACCTGGCTGTTGATAATGTTTTATCTACAAAATTCTTCCAAAAGAATTACTGGTTCCTTAGGGAAGGGGAAGAAAGCTGTTTTTTATTTAAAAATATTAAGTCAAACTAGATTATTATATGATCTTCAGAACAATGAGGAATTCCAAAATATTCATTTATCCAAGAGATGTTTACTGAGCTCTTCCTTATGCTAACTACTATTTTAGAAACAGGAATAAACAGCAATAACCAAAACAGAAAACGTTCTCAATGGGGACATAAACAAATATAACAAATTCACCTAAAGAGAAGAGTTATGAATTAAAAAAGAAGTATGAAAAAAATAATAAAAATAACAATAAAAAAAGCAATATGGGAACAGAAAGTGATGAAGGGAAAGAAGTGTGCCATTTCAATAGGCGAGTCAAGGAAATGTCTGTGATGCCTTGACATTTGAGCCATGAGACCTGAGTGAGGTGAGGAAGCAAGCCATGCACTATCTGAGAGCCAAAGAAGTAAGAGCAAAGACCCTGCATAAAGATGGTACTGGAGGGTTTAAAAAGTAAGTAGGAAGCCAGTGTGTTTGAGAGTCAAAAGAAGTAAGCAAGGGAGAGAGTGGCACATGAGAGCTCAGACAGGGACACAGGACCTCAATTATTCAGGACTAGGACAGAAAATCACTAGGAGGTAACAAACAAGGGACCAAGATAACCCTATTTACATTTTATAGACTCTGGAGACTGTGTGGAGAAGCACTGCAGGAGGACAAAAACAGAAGCAAGGTAATAGTTAACAGACCACTCCAGCCAAGAAATGAGGATGATGTGAACCACAGAGGACTTGAAAATTGGAGCATGTTTGGAAATACAAATAAACACAGTAAGTGTACAACACCTAAGTTTTATGTTTACAAAATGAAAACCACAGAACCTTGCCCTGTTTACCTGTTGAA
This sequence comes from Enhydra lutris kenyoni, assembly GCF_002288905.1. Lineage (NCBI taxonomy): Eukaryota > Metazoa > Chordata > Mammalia > Carnivora > Mustelidae > Enhydra > Enhydra lutris. The sequence goes on from NW_019154092.1 coordinate 16,398,894, forward strand.
GATATTGGCCTTGTTCACCCTTCTCTGCAAACTGTGGAAAAGCCATGTGCAAAAACTGCAGTAGAATAATAGGTGGAATACTAGAAGAAGTTTTATCCATGGAATCAAACAAATCTCTAAGGGCTTAAAAACAAAGCAAACACGGCTTTAATAAAATGATGACATATGTAATACATGTTACTGTATATTAATTCTAGACTAATACAAACAAAAACTGCTGAGTAATATTTTTAAGTATATCTACTACTTTTGTAATTGTCAAATTCACAATAAGAAAAAGATTTGTTTGGGGGCACCTGGGTGGCTCAGTCGCTAAACGTCTGCCTTTGGCTCAGGTCATGATCCCAGGGTCCTGGGATCCAGCACCACATTGGGCTCCCTGCTCAGCAGGAAGCCTGCTTCTCCCTCTCCTACTCCCCCTGCTTGTGTTCCCTCTCTTGCTGTTTCTCGCTCTCTGTCAAATAAATAAATAAAATCTTTTTTTAAAAAAATTTGTTTTTAAATCTTAAAGAGCTGACCAGACTTTATAATGTAATGACTAACTATAAACAACTTCTGAGTCCTACCCCTCGATCTCTCTCTTTGCCAGGCTTTGTCTTCCCAAACAAAGCAGGGCATATTCATTCACTAAAGCAAACACATAACCTCTGTCTAGAGATCAAACAGGCTAATGTTACTGTTCTGGTACTATGCCATTATCAGGTCATCAGGTCACCACTCTCAACCTACCTCCTTTTAAGCCTGTACTTGGTTCCCATCTACTCAACTCTTAAATTTTAAAATCTGTTAAACATACCTCATAAGTCTATTGATAGCTAAAAACCAAAATTAATTTGCCTTCTTCAAAATCTTTCCTCCACCATCCTCTCTCACCTTCATAAATCTCATGGTCAGTCACAGCCCTGCTCTGGGAGTTGAGAATACTTTTCCTCTGCTGACTTCCTAGCTATCACACCTTGCCTTTACTTCAAGTACAGCAAAATTCTAGTCTAGCCTTTCCTGACTTGTTTTATTAACTAATATGTGAAATGTTATCTACCATTATTATACAAACGGAAGACCCACAAATACTGTATCTCAGCACAAAACCAGTGTTTAATAAAATGTTCCCAAATAAGACAACTAAACATGGTATTTAAAATATTCTGGGGGTACTCCTTGGTGGCTCAGTCAGTTAAGCATCTGCCAATGGCTCTGGTCATGATCCCAGTTTCCTGGGATCAAGTTCCGTATCAGGGTCCCTGCTGAATGGAGAGTCTGCTTCTCCATCTCCCTCTGCTGCTCCCCCTGCTTGTGTGCATGTGTGCTGACAAATAAATAAAATCTTTAAAAAAACTTTTGGGAGAAGGGATAGCTAAAATCCTGTGTCACTACCAATGTAATGTTTCTTAAAATAGAAAAGCCCAAATTGTAGTAACACTTTAAGGTACACATTACCCAAAATAAAAAATGATTTAAGATTTAATGTATACCATAAACAGCATCTCAAAGTACTTCATTAGTTTGAAATAAAAAAGTCAAAAATGCACTCACTGTACATTAAGAGACTAGTTGGACATGACAACTAAATGCAAATCAATATGTGATCCTAAACTGGATCCCAAAACAAAATAGAAAAACAACTTTATAACGGGCAATATTGGGTCAACTGACAAAATTTAAGTCATTTGTATTTTAGAGTACTTTATCCATGTTAAACTCCTAGACTTTGAAAAATGGTGATTGTCTTGTGGTTCTAAATGTCCTTATTCTTGGGAAATACATACTAAAGTATTCAGGAATAAGACAGGATGTCTGTACCTTACTCTCAAATGGTTCAGAAAAAAGAACACTGTTACAGAGAATGATGAACCAGCTGTGAAAAAAAGTTTGTAATTGGTGAATTCTTGGAACTGTTCTTTGTGCTAATTTTAAATTCAGCACAGAATAAAATTTAAAAATGAAGAACAGTATCTTTCATCCCTTCACTACAAGACTCATAGGATACTGGAGAAGTTGCTGCCATTCCGAGTTACTCTCAGATACACAAGCAATCGAGTAAACTAGATAAAAGTGATCATATTTTCCTCATTAAAAACCTCATTTCAACAAATAAATCTACTTTCAGGGAAAAAAAGGTCAAAGGAAAATCTCTAACCCCAAATGACACAAAGAAACCTACTGTTTATAGTATTACAAATGAACAGCTGACCACAATGAGATACCACTTCACACCCCTAGGCTGGCTATAATCAAAGACAGACAATACCAAGTATTATTAAGAGAAATTGGAACCCTCATTCATGGGAGAAATATAAAATGATGCCAACTGCTTTGGAAAACAGCCTGGCAGTTGCTCAAAAAGTTAAATATAGTTACCATATGACCCAGCAATTCCACTCCCAGATATGCACCCAAGAGAAATAAAAACATTATGTCCACAGAAAAGTTTGTAAAAATTTTCAGCAATACTTGTAATAGTCAAAAAGTGGAAACCACCCAAATGTCTATTAGGGATGAAAGGATAAATGGAATGTGATATATCCCTACAATGGAATCTTATTCAGCAATTAAAAGGAAAAAAAGTACTAATGCATACTAAAATGTCAATGAACCTTGAAAACATTCTAAGTGAAAGAAGCCAGTCAAAAAAGACCACATACTATATATAATTCCATTTATGTCAAAAGTTCAGAATAGGTAAATATACTGCGACTGACAGTAGATTAATGGTTGCATAAAGCTGGGAGTGGGGAGGAGAAAACTGAGTGCTAAATGTTACAGTTTCTTTTTCAAGGCCACAAAAACATTCTAAAATTGTGGTAATGGCTGCACAGCTCCACATACAGTAAAAGACATTGAATTACACACTTAAGTGGGTGAACTGTATGGGATGTGAATTTTATCTCCATAAAGCTGTTACCCTCTACCCCAAAAAAGGCACTGCTATAAAAATACCCTACACCAACCTAACCTAATGATTTAAGAGTATTCATTTTTAAAACCAGCCCAAAACAAATGGGGACAAAATATATGGTCTCATGTAATGAAGAAATAAGTTATTTCTATCCTTTAAGAATTTCTGTTTCTCCTCATACTTTATACTATTTCCTTACACTAACACCCACTAAGACGCTCTCTTATAATGACTGTATCAACTACAATAAAACCTCTCTCTGTATATGCCCAGAGATATATTTTACTAATAGAACCTAAAGCCAAAATTAATTTTAATCCAAAAAATCCAGACTATTTTTCAGAAAAAACAGACATCATTGGTTTATAATTTGAATAATAAAATAGGTCCTTAAGTTGCTTAACACTAAGTATAAGTACTCCAGTTTTAAATGAGATGATGTTCTACAAAATATCTTTTGTAAACTGAAAGCTACTAAACAAACTGGGTGAAAAGTAACATTTCTTGAATACTACACACTGTCCTATCAGAAAGGCATATATTTAAGATACTGACCTGCAGTAATATACTGTGCTGAAGCCATTTCCCCTGAAGCTCTCAAGGCACCTGCATACCTGGGAACATTAAGGCAGAATTAAATAGGATTCAATTCATTCTGAAACTCAAAAGGGAAGAAATTAATTAAGAGTTTATGATGACACCCTCAACTGCAACTTAATCTGAGTTGTTTCCATTTTTTATCTTCTTCCCTTCTGGTCTTATTCCTATAACCATTGTATGGGCAAAAAAGGAACACTAGGAAAAAAGGGAATTTAGATAAATGAAGCCTATTTGAAATTCTTTCTCCTAACTTATTAAAAAAAAAAATTTCCTGAAAACAATGTGAAACAATAAAGTACACTCTTAATGTCCATTATTACAAAGAAAATAAAACACACTTTCAGAAATAAGAAAAAAACTTTAGGTCAAAAACATTAAATCAAAGTTAATACACCTACATTCAGCATTCACTTGTTATGTAACCTTAAATAAGTCACTTAATTTTCAAGTCCATCAGCTACCTATATACTGCAGCGTTTCTATTAAATGACTTCTAAATTCACTTTCAACTTATAATCCTCATTTAATTTAAAACAGCACAGAGGACTGGCCATTATGAATATTACAATACAATAGTTTTCACTCATATAATGTCTTATGACACAGGATCAGAAATTATCATTCAGATAATATGAAACACTTGAGAGGTAGGGGAATGACTGCCTATTCACTATGATTAAAACAGCCAGTGGAGGGGCACCTGGGTGGCTCAGTCAGTTAAGCATCTGCCTTTGGCTCAGGTCATGATCCCATGGTCCTGGGATCGAGCCCCTCATTGGGCTCCCTGTGCAGCAGGAAGCCTGCTTCTCCCTCTCCCCTGGCTTTTGTTCCCTTTCTTGCTGTCTCTCTGTCAAATAAATAAATAAAGCCTTAAAAAACAAAACAAAAGAAAACGCCCACTGGAGGGACTAAAATGAAAAAGACTGAAATCAACCAAGAGTGGCTATAATGTGGACCAACCAAACTATCCATACCATCAATAACATGGATAAACTTCAAAGACTATGATGGTGAACTAAGCCAAATCTCTGTACATTTAACTTCCAGAATGCACAAAACTAATAATGAGGTCAGTAGCTGCTTGTAGAGCTGGGTGGTGGAGGGGATGAGGACTGGGGAAAGATAAAAGTACAAAAAGATCCTGAGATGAGGGAAATGTTCTACAGTTTGTAAAATGTGTTACAGAGAATTTGCACTTATCAAAACTGATCACACCAAACACAAGATATTTCATATTTACTATGTGTAAATATTTCCATTTAAAAACAAAAAAACCTCTGTGCTATATAAGTAGAATGAAAGAGGTCACAGAAAATATGTTAAATTATATCCAATTAAGAAGTTCTGTTTTTCTCTTTTGTTTATTTAGATCTTTCAGAAATTGCTGTGACTCAAGTTTTTTTTAATTTTTTAATATATAATTCATAATGTCTAAACTACATATGTTCTTTTTAAAAAGGGAAAATCATTAATAGTTTCCCACTCAGTTTACAACTACCTAAAAGGCATTTTTGAAGCTGAAGTACCAATAAAACAAGTGTATGCCAAAACATCAGTGAAGTATGTAATGACACAACTGCTGCTGTTACTGATTTTACTTCTAGTTACAGGGTGGCACTGCTAAGTAACTATTCCTACATTTATGGCAAAGGCTACACTAATAATTTTTTCTTAATAACTGAAAATGGAAAATCATGAGTGATTTAATAGCATTCCCCCACAAAAAACTCTCATTACACCAACATTTAATTTCTAAGAAACCATCCAATAAACCAAATAATATTAACAATTAAACTTTACAAAGAATAACTGTTAGAAAGTAAAAGAAAGAATTGACATGAGTACTAAGAGATGTAACAGAAATACGTAAAAAAAAGTACCTTTTCTAGTCTTTATCAAGTCAACAATATAAAAAATTAAGTAATGACATAGAAAATCTGAATATAATTCATCAATTTAATGTCTACTAATACTTTATCACCTACAAAAAGAGTATACCTTGACTCTTCTATCATCTGTGAAATATTCACATCAATCATACATCAGCTCAACGCAAACATTCATCAACAGAAAAAAGGATAATTATTTGGTAGTATGTGCATACAGCGGCATACTATACAGCATATATATGAATGAACTACAACTACAAACACACAGTTAACCCAAAAAATAATGAGCTAGACCCAAATGAACACAATCTATGTTTCTGTTCACAAAGAATTCCAAACAGGTAAAATTAATCTATGAGGTTAAAAGTCACATTGGTATTAACAATTTGAACAGAAAGGTGGAGCAGCAATCAGGAAGGGAGAGTCGTGAGGGGATTTTTAGAAGCTGATAGGGTTCTGTCTGTATTGGTTACACAGATGTGTTCACTCTGGGATAGTTCATTTGTACTCTTTTTTGTATATTAATGTCTGTTAAATGTCTGTTAAATTAGAAAATTGGGAATCAAAAGGAAGAGATTTTACAGTCTTTAAAAAAATATATCTGAATAGTCTCATCTAATGAATTCGGAATAGAGGCCAACACTCAAAACTAAATACTTTCATTAGTACAAAAGAACAAATAAATGATCTAAGCATACAACTTAAAATAAAACAGCGTAAGGAAAAAAAATAAATCAAAACAAAAAAAGAATAAGTCAGACAATGAAAAGAACTGACTGAATAAACCTACTAACTGATTTCTGTGAAAAATAAAATATACAAACCTCTGGCAACGGTAAATTTATATGTATAAATTTCTATATATCTAGCAAATAAGAAGTGAAAATAGGGGAAAATACAGGTCCAAAATAGAGAACTCTTATGCTAAAATATCTTAAAGACATAAGGACAAATTCATAGGAAAACAAATTTTAAAAACTGACCCTAAAAGACACAGAAAATGTACATTTAAAACGCAAAAAAAAAAAGGTTGAGTCCAACCAATTTTATAGTTAAGTTCTATCAAGAACAGATCATCCCTATACAAATTTGAAAATGCAAGTAAAATAACAACCTAGTAACTGCTAATGAAAAAACTATGTGGTACTTCCCAAAAGGTGCCTTGCCAATCTCCAGTAAGATAAAAATATGGCCATGAGATACTGTTTTTCGTAACTCACAGAATTTAAGGGTAATTTTTATTATATACACTTTTCACTTTAAGTTCTAAATTCAGAACTCCTACATTATCATGAGGTTCCGCTATTGGGCAGCAACAACCAAATCAGATTTTACCTGCAGCTCTGGTTCCTGGCCCTCATTGCCTCTTCAGCTAACCCAGTCTATTTCCTTTCTAGCCTTTATAACATATATCCCACTCTCCAGAACCTGCCAAATAAAAATCCTTAAGTATTGAAGCATGAGCTTCAGCATCACCAGTTGTAAAACATCTTCCATGGAAATTTTCCTCTCTTCTTTCATTCCTATTTTATCAGTTAGCGCCATTTTTCCAAAGACATACAACCCCATCCATGTCCTCTTGTGTTAAGTTAGTTAAGTACAACGGTTTCCAACCTCTTGTAAAATCTAAGCATTCAAAAAATACTTCATCTGGTTTCAAGAACATTGACTCAACAGGATGAAATCTCCCCTGCTTATTACACAAAACTCAGAGAAATAACTCCAACAAATGGAAGAGTTCTCTTTGGAATAGAAGCTAGAAGGTATCCCAGGTGAAAAAAGTACAGAAGTAGTCTTGGAAAAAAGGCAAGTCTCTTCCAAGTAGCCACCTTCTAGGGCAGGGAGCTGCCCAACAAGCTGCTCATTAGATCATCTGCAACTGGGACATGGTTGCCTAAGTACACAATCTTCAAACAAATACGAAATCAATCCTTACATCTCAAGCGAACAGTTAAAATCGAAAGGACCAAATTGGCTTGGTGGAAGGGAGGTAAGAAGAGTACTTCAGAGCCTCGGAGAAATAAAAGCAGGAATCATCCAAAATTAAGAACAGGAGATTAAAGAAAAGAAGGTTGTGATAAATAAGAAGCTGTGACATAAAGCTAATGCACAAATCAGTGAAATGTACAATAGAACTAACACATTCTCCTGAAACACAGCACATAAAAATAAAAAAATAAAAGTGCAAAGGGAAAAAAAAGAAATGTGAAAAATAGATCCAGAAATTCTACTATTCAGAATATCAGGGAAGCTATATAAAACAGAGAAGCTTCTCTCAAGAAGTAAGAGTCAAGAATGTCCAAAGTTTAGGACAAGAGTCCTCAAAATGAAAGGGCTCACTCAGGGCACCTAGGTGGCTCAGCCGGTTAAGTGTCTGCCTTCAGCTCAAGTCACAATCCCAGGGTCCTGGGACAGAGCCCCACATTCGCCTCCCTGCCCCTCTTTCCTGCCCATCCATTTGCACTCTCTCTCTCTCTCTCTCTCTCTCTCTCCCTCTCTAAAATAAATAAATAAAATCTTAAAACAAAAAAAAAAAAAAAGAAAGAAAAAGTGCTCACTCAGCACTAAATAAGATAAAAAAGAAAATCCCACACCTACCCTACTAGAAAACTATGAAAAACAAAAATAAAGGAAAAACCCTAAAAGTTATTAACAGAAAAGAGTAAGAAATTAAGACTGATACTAGATCTTTTATCAGTAACAAGCCGCATAGGAAAATAGTGGAGAAATAACTACAAACTGAGGAAAAATAACTTTGACTTTAACATTTCCCAACAAAGCAGTTCTGAAACAGTACCAAACTTGATGGCCTTTCTCAATTAAGACCGTAAGGTCGTGTGTCTTGTACACTAATAAGTACATCAGCTACAATCTAGGCAATTTCATAAGTACTTGACAACTATTCCTTCAGAGAAATTCAGAAAACCTTTCGGTTACTCTCAGGTTTCTGCATAATCCTTCTCTGTCCTCTCTACTGCTCAGTTCTATCAAAGCATTTCCCAAGCCACTAAGGAAAAAGAAAAAAAAAAATCAACATTCACAAAGCTGGCTAAGAATCCAAACTGCAGTTTACAACTCTAACCTACATTAAGAAGTGACAGTGTATATATATATCAAGACAGTTGCAATAAATTTAGTCAGAATTCAGTTCTTTATTTTTAAGTTACATATTTAGACTCACTGAGAAGTGATTCTCATTTATAGACTATTTCACAGGCTTTCAAAACATGGATAATTGTTTATTCTTTTTTCTTTTGTATATGGTATAAAAGAAAGTTTTACTTCTTTGTAAAATCATTACTCACTAGCATTAGGACAAATCAATACAAATCAATGTATATATTTCTAAACTAGAACTGAGAGTCCAGAAATAAATCTTACTACATACATCTTATGAGCAAATGATTTTTAAAGGTGCTAGGGCAATTCCACAGGGAAAAGAGTAGTCTTCAACAAGTGGTACTCGAAAAACTAGATATCAATTTGCAAAAGAATGGGATGGAATACCAACTACCAACTCCCCACTATACATAAAAATTAACTGAAAATGGATCAGAATAAAAATGGATCAAAGACCTAAATTTAAGAGCTTAAAACTCTTAACAAAATAGAAGTATTTGTGACCTAGGATTAGTCAATGGTTTCATACGTAAGATACACACACACAAAACACAAAAATTAAATTAATCAAAAATAAAAACTTTTGTGTTACAGAACAACATCAAGAAAGTGAAGACAAGGGGCGCCTGGGTGGCTCAGTGGGTTGGGCCACTGCCTTCGGCTCAGGTCATGATCTCAGGGTCCTGGGATCGAGCCCCGCATCGGGCTC